>NC_056729.1:1484321843-1484621843 GCF_019279795.1 Protopterus annectens
AGATATTTTGTAAGATACTGAGCAGAAATGTATATACACTATTGTAACTGTTTAGATATATATGTATTTTAACAATGAAAACTGAAACACAAGAAGTTAACTTCAGGGGAATAGCTGAAAACTTAAAATTACTTTATAACCATGTAATAAAAGAGATGTTATCTTTCAGTTTCAGTGCAGCAAGAGACATAATGTCTAGAACTAGAAGTTTTTTGTATTGTCTTTAAATGTGGAAGAATGTAAATTATTTTATAACTTCTACCATTTGCCAGAAGATCTAAGGTCTGTGTATTTTTGCAAGTAGAAGCTAAAAGCAATGGTTGTGAGGCTGGGAACTGACAATCACATGACAAGAAGTGATGTCATGCTACCAGCTACCCCAGCAGTAATATCAGAATATTAATTTAAGAACTCTCTGAGAGAGGTAGAGCATTTTGTATTTTGTCTTTGACCTGACAGCATCAGCTGGAAGACCCACTCACCACATCAGTCTTGCCTGGCTCTGTAAGTTAACTAGGGTACAGTAATTTCTCTTAGATACAGTTAGGAATATAGTAAAGTATAGCTTATATGTTTTCTTTATTTATTTGAGACTGTCCTGCAATGTTGTTTTACATATTTCCTGTGATTTTTGAACTCTGATGTAACTGTGATTATTTACTGAGTATTTTGTTGTTCTTTTATTATTTATTATTAAATATATTTAAACCTATCATTGTGGCTAATCTGTGTAGAGACATATTTATTCTCTGAGAGTACTTGCATATTTATTTGGTGACACTGTTTGAGCCACTCCTAATAGCCTTGCTCTTGGTTAAATTACCATTTGGATTAATAGTAGCATTACACAGTAAGATTGGACACTTTCTTAAGGGCCTTAAAGTAGCTGATAAATAGTTGACTGGTGGCAGTAATAACTGCCTTATAGTCTGGGCAAAAGGGGGCATAGATTCATAGGTTCATAGATTGGTACTAGGCTATCGGCCCTAGGGCCTATACAAGCCATAACAATTCCCTGGATATTTCTTTCCGCAATATTTACTTCCCTGGACCTCTATCTAGCTGGGCGACTAACGTGATCCCCAGGGTGAATTTCCTATCTCCCATCCAGTCGTCAAGGTTCATTTTGAAAAGCACCAAGGAGGCGCTCTGCTTGACATGTATGGGCAGTCTATTCCAGAGTATGGGGAGTCTCTGGGTCAGGAACCTATCCCTCCAGCATGTTTTGTTCATTGTGATGACAAGGTTTAGATCCTTGGAGAGTATGGCTCTGAGGGATTGGGATTTCTTTAAGTGGAGCATGTCCAACAGCTCAGGGTTTGACATGGCCTTGTATGTTAAGCAGAGATCACCTCTGAGTAGACGATATGCCACAGAGTATAGATGGAGTTTTTTTAGATGGTCAGTATAGGGCATCTGCTTTAGGCCTGTGATTCTTTTAGTGAGGTATTTCTGCGGCCATTTCAGCTGTTGCAGATATCATGTGAGTTACATACCAAACGGGGCATTGTACTCTATAATGGGTCTAATGAGGGATGAGTACAGTGGGACAATGACCTCCTTTTTTCTGGATGAAAAGCCCTTTGTGATGAGGTGTGCCACATAGAAGGATTTCCTGACTGTTGAGACAATGTGGTTATCAAAGGTGAGACCACTGTCCACCTGTGTCCCTAAGTCTCTCATCACACTTTCGGTGTTTAGTGTATTGCCACCTATGTGGTAATTCATGGGTACATGTTTTTTCCCAAAGGGGATAACTATACATTTCTTGGCATTAAGCTTGAGCCCATGGCTCTGGCACCAAGCATCAGTTTCTGTAATGCCCTTTTGTAGAATATCCACATCATTTGGGGATTCAGTAATGGCTCCCAGTTTGCAGCCATCTGCGAACTTTGTTAGCCAGAGTCCCTTAGTGTTGGCCTGTACTTCAGAGAAGTAGATGCCAAACAAGAGCAGTCCCAGGACTGAACCCTGAGGTACTCCACTTGTCACTTGTCTGGACCTGGATTTGGAGTCAGCTACTTTTACAGTCTGGGTTCTGTCAGTAAGCCAGTTGGCAACCCATCGAGTGACATAGGGATTTATGCCCAGCTTAGTAAGCTTATCTATGATTCCAAAGTGGGGGATGGTGTTGAAGGCCTTGGCAAGGTCCATATAGGCTGTGTGGACTGCCTTACCCTCGTCCACAGTTCTGGAGACTGATTCGAAGAAGTCAATCAGGTTCAGGAGACAAGATTGGCCCTTCATGAACCAAACTGGGTGGGGTCCAGTGTTTGAAGGTTGCCAAAGTCTTTGTTTATAAGTTCCATGATAATGCGTTCCATGCCTTTGCAGATCAGGCTCATCAGATTACTGGGACGGTAGTTCCCGGGATCCAAGGTGGATCCCCCTTGTGGAGTGGGATATCTGTAGCTGTGTGCCACTCAGTGGGCACAAAGCCTGAGGTGAGGCTATGATTAAACATGACACTTAGGTGAGGTGCCAATTCATTTTGTAGTTCATGTAGTACACAGCCCGGATGTCATCTGGTGCCATGGATGCTATATTCATAACTTTGAAGAGTGCGGTTTCTATCTGTGTGGCCGTGATTAACAGAATTTGGCAATCATTTGGTATTGAGATGGGCCCTTTAGGGGATGAGAGGGGGGTGAAGTTTGCACTAAATCGATCTGCCAGGATATTGGCAATATCCTTGGGATCAGTATATTTAATGCCATTCTGTTGTAACTAAGAGCATATCTGAGCATTACCATTTAGATTCTTGACATAACTATAGAATGCCTTGTGGTTGTCTTTGGAATTTTTGGCAATTTTATTTTCGTAACTAGCTTTGGAGGATTTTATGAGAGATCTCAGCTTCTTACTGAGGCTGGTAAGGGAGTTTTTTGCATCCTGGGATTTTCCTCTTTTCTGCAATAGTTTCTTCCTTCTGTTGTATAGTTTGTTTATGGCAGGGGACCACCAAATCGGCTTCCTTTTTTTGGAGGAGAGTGTCTTGATTCTATTTGTAATGGCACGATTCATGCACGAGTGGATGTGCTCATACAGTGCCTTAGTGTAGGATTCAGCAGTCTAACTTTCAGTTCCCGTCTGCATGGGTGTCATGAAGTTTGTCACTTCTGACTTGAGTAGCATGAAGTTGGCTTAGGAGAAGTTTTTTACATAGGTTTCCTTACTGGGGGGTTGGTATAGGATGTGGATGTCAAGGGTGATTTGCTTATGGTCAGATCTAACCAATGAGGGGGTGACCACTGGTGTGGAGCATATATCTCCCATGTAGCATAGCTAGTAAACATGTGCCAGCCTTTCCCAGGTGTGTATGTATGTTTGTATATAAATCAAATCTCAAAGAGTGTGTGTGTGTCAGCTACTTGGGCAGGGACACAAAACACTGGTTAGACAGAGAGGGTGCTGGAGGTCTTGGCTTGAGCTGAGATCTCAACTCAATAGCTGTCCCAGTGGGGAGTCTTATTGGGGATCTGGAGAAAGAGGGAGAAACCAGCCCCAGACTGACTATTGTCTATGTGTGTCCTTAAGGGAAATTGCACTTTACTGTGTATGTACTTGTCATACTCCCAGTGTGTACATCCCCCACTATTGCCAGTGCTGAGGACTGAGGCTCCTTGATTACTGGGCCAGTGTTGGGGCATCACAGTACTTATAAAAAAGAGAAGCTCCCTGGTGCCCTGAACAGATTTCCCCTAATCAATAGTAATACCACCTTGGGTGTTGCCTGAAAAGAGGCCATTGACCTAGTGGAACAAACTTGGTCAACAAAGTGTAATTAAATGAAGCAAATATTAAAAAAAAAGAGAAAACAGTATTTCTTCATATGTTATAGCAAAATATGTTTATTTCACATGCTCTGAAAGGAATGCCAATATTTGAGATTCTCTCATCTATGTTTCCTAAAAGACATCCAGCTATGCAAAACAATTTGAAAGTCAGATTATCCAGTGATCTTGTCAGGAAATTTCATACGAATATCTTAAAGAAGGGAAGACATTTTGCCATTTGAAGTTAAGGTAGAATTCAGCTTTTAATGCCATTTGTAAACTGACAGAGTGTTATCAAGTTTTATAGCATTGAAAGGTAACTGACTTCAATTTCTTACATCTGTCAGTTCAATATGTTTTGCACACTGACATATTCAATATTTTATGCATCAGATATATAAGCTACTAGGTTTTTGATATTGGCCTTTTGACTTTGTCCTTTCTGCAGTTATTTTTTTAGCATTAATGTTTTAGCAGTATTCTCTTTGAACTGTTTTGTAATGAATGAAACACCCATTAACTAATTATTCCCTTGTTATTGTTCTTTGTGTGCAATGTACATTAGCTGCACTTTGCATAGCAGTGTTTTATGTGTATTTATATTGATTGCGACTGATCTACCTTTAATGTTGATAAACACTAATTAAGTAAATAAGATAACTCAAGATCAGACAGAGCCCAAATGAGAATAACTAGCATATATTTCATAACTGTAGTACAAATGCCACTATGTTCACAGTTGTATATTAGGCTAGTGGCCACAAGGGCCTTTATAAGCCTAGCCATGCATTCTAAATGTGTCTAACAAGCTTTGGTGCCCTAGAGATTGTTTTAAGAGATTTGTGTAAACCAGAGCTTGGGTGGGTCAAGCATTTGCAGGCTGCCACCGCCCATTGGAGTCATAGGTAACAGACCAGGGGTGAATTTTCAATTTCCCATCCACTGCTCTATGTTATACTTGAAAGAGGTCAGGAAAGAACTCTGCTTCCCATAGATGGGAAGCCTGCTCCAGAGAAGGCGTATTCTCAGAGCACATACCTGTCCCTCCAACATGTCCTATTTATATCGCAAGCACGGTTTAAGTCCCTGGATCTTATAGTTCTGATAATATTTCTTTTTCAGATATGCAAAAGGTTCATTAGAGGAGGATCCAGGGATGCCTTGTATGCCAGACATGGATCACCCGTCAACAGTCTGTAAGAGACACAGTACTGAGATAAGGCTTTGAGGCGATCCACACAGGACATGTATTTAATGTGAGCAACATCTATTTATGGTCTGATGAAGTGCACAGAACCGCATGAAAGTGCTAACCTGTTTTTACTTGGAGGAATAAACTATTTCTTGTTTTAAGCTACAGCTGGGAATGGTTGGTTCATTTTTAGTTATTTATTTTAATTTCTTGGATTTATCTTGAACCATCCTTTCCTGCAGGTTTTCTTTTTATATTTTTGCTCATGTTACTGAGATAATTAGAAAACTAAATGAAAGCATTATTGGAAAGAGATAGTTGTTTAATTTTGTCTAGTAGTAGAGTATGACTAGCTTGGACTGAGGCTCTTTTGTGGGCAATAAAAAGTGCATCATGGAGTAGTCCTGCATCTATGCTAGAAAAGATATTCTGGGCCAGAATCCAAAACACTTGTTTTCAGTGTAAGTGACATACTTTGATGTAAGGCCTAACTATATATAAGCTTTCAAAGTGGGCCAGATATCAAAAGACCTGCTCTCAGTGTAAGTGACATACTTCTGTGTAGGGCCTATCTTTTTACTGGCTTACACCAGGGGCCAGATTCCAAAAGACTTGTTCTAAGTGTAAGAGGTCACTTACACTGAGAGCAAGTTTTTTTTGGAATTAGGCCCTTTGATCTGTCGAAAAAGAACAGTAGTAGGTTAAAGGTGGATTAAAACCATGGCATAGGCTCATAGGCAGTACTAGGCTAGCTGCCCTTGTGGACCACATTAAGCCTAGCCAATTACACAATGTAAGAATCAAACCCTGCACTTTCTGTCTGTATGACAAACACCTTAACAATTATACCAACCTTTCACCCCATATCATAGGTACTTAGGAGGATTTGCAACACTGCCTCCAAATATCTGGCAGATATAGTGACACCTGCTTGATGTCCACAACAGCCTCTTGGATGGCAGTGGCTGCCATCCAAGAGGCTGTTGGATGGCAGTGGCTGTTTCTCAAATATGTCCTACCTCCTGCTTGGGTAACACAATATCATGCTGCCAGCGATTATGATGCCTGACAACCACACCTTCCATTTCATGGTCCCCTGCCACCACTACACATTACTGGACCATGGTATGACAGGCATCCTCTGGAATGGTGGCAAGCTGATCATGTAGCTCTGTAAAAAAAAAAAAGAAAGGTAACTGCTATCACATGTGATACATATGTATGCAAATATGTAGAAAAAACATATTCAACAACCAGACTGCTCAACTGTCCCTATTTTGGAGGAATGTCCCTATTTTCAGGCCTCATGGATCCATGCACACGCTGTCCCTATTTTTGGAGGTATGTCTTTCCCTATTCTCAGGCTTGATTTTTCCCTTCACACAATGTTCTGAATCCCCTCATCACATGTGATTTTTTTTGAAGCCATCTAGTACACACAAAAGTCTTCTACATGACTAACATAATAGTGGCATCCAATAATTTAAAGAAATGGGTCACAAATTCTTCATCTCCCTTTCCAGAACCAGAATAAATGAACTTGTGTGATAGAATTTTGGATATTTTACACTGTCTCTTTGATAGTGCACTTAATATTTTTCTATCATTTTTGTCACTGTCTGTTTTTTAAACATGTGTTTCTGAGTTTTATCCATCATTCCTACTGGAAGTGAGAAGATTTATATGTTTTTCGTATTCATGCTTTCTGCTAATTAAATGTCCAGATTTCTGGCTGGATGTTCCTACTTTTCAAGAGCCTTTCTACCTATTTATAATGTCTAAATGTTGAGAGGTATGGCAACGACTATACATCAGCCCATAAACATGTTATTAAGCATGCCCACAAAAAACATAGTATACCAACATCACTTTGCCTTATTTATAACATTGGCATTTAATGGCGTATTCAGGTAGTGTGGGTATAAGGACATACAAGGATGTGAACAGCAAGGGACTATACAGCCCACACTGTGATAGCAGTCATATATTGGCATAGTGTACCTTTGGGGTGAGAGGCTGGCATAATGTTCACAGGATTATAGAAGGTTACTAGGCTATTAACCAGGAGGTGATTTCAAGCCAAACCATTTTATCCCAATGTAATACCATAGATACTCTAGTCAATACCCAGGATTGTATTTAGCAATAACTGCTGGTTAACATGTTTACCTTACAGACACAAGGTGCAGGGTTTGATTCTCATGTGGGGTAATTAGTTAGGCTTAAAATGGTCCACAAGGGCAGTTAGCCTAGTAATACTCTATGAATCTATGAACGTATGAACAAAGACACAAAAAGATGTAGCTTACTGGCCTCGTATGTGTAAAGATTTTACCAAACATGTTCAGGGATGTATAATATGCTATAAATTCCAGCCAGTTTTCCCTAGATAATTGCCATCCCTTCAAACAAGAGGAATCACAATGCAGTGGTTCATCCTTCAAGTTTTTTGAATTGCTCCAGTAACTAGTCTTCAAGTGGCAATCCATAACTATTATCACTTAAAAGTTTATAAAATGGACTGAGTACTTACCTGTCCCTAACAAAATTACAGACATGCCTGCCTTCCTTCTAATCAATCATGTTTAAATGCTGGGGATTACCCATGAGGATATAATCTGAAAGTGGTCTACATCACTAGTGAGATAATAGAAAATGAATGGAGAATTTAGGGAATGCAAAGAAAATTACATGTGTCTCATCATCTATAGCCCATTGGTCAGGTGGAAAGAAAAAAGCAAGCCATAATTTATAAACTAAAAACATACTTCATCTGCAGTGGAAAGGAGTTGAAAATTAAATTTCTCCTAGTATTAATGGCGATCAGTGCAACTCCAAATAAATCCATGGTGTCTCACCCTTTGAAACTGTAACTAAAAGGAGAATGATGCTGCCTTTGCATCCTATACAACACAGGATACACACTTGTTACATGCTGCCACTGTCCACAGTTATATAATCCATGTAAGAGAGCATGTATGAGACACCTTTACCTTTGCCCTGAGTGATTTGGAAAAGAATGTACAGAGCCTATAAAACTTATTATGGCAGAAAGGCCAGCCCCATGGAATATCAATGTGACCAATTATTGTATATTAACTACAGGAAAGAAAAGGGAAAAAGTAAAGACATTTCAAACATGTTGGGATGGACTATTTTACATGTAGCTATCAAACAGAAAAAAAGAGAATAAGTACAATTGAAGTTACATTTAAATAGGACCACATTAAAAAAGTTGCGGCCCTTCCATGAACATCAAATCGTTGAACCTAGCCTAGAAGGTGAACAGGCAAATCTGGAAAATGTAAAAAGAAATATTACATAACCACAAAAACAAAAGCAATATTTATTAAAGGTAACTGGAAAAGCTGCGCAATTGACTAATTATACTGTAATATAATATTGCTTCATGCCCAAAGGAATAAACAACTGCAACTTCCCTTTCCCGTTCATCCTCTGCTACTGAATACAGATACACCTTGCTGGATACCTACATTTAATAAGAGGAGACTGTATGAATGAAATCTTTTGATGGAAAAAACTTAATATTTCTGTTACTGTTATTACTATTTTTGTTTTACACTTAATACTGATTTTTTTTTTCTTTTAACAAAATACAGTTTACTGTTACTATAATTGTTAATGCCATTGTACATAGTAACAATAATCATAACAATAATTTGCATTGTTATGATTCTTATTAATGTAATCTGGTGTATTACTTGAATTTATTAATTTTCTTATATTTTACACTTGCTAATATATTTATCCATATATCTATATATCCCTATACACACACACACACACACACACACACACACACACACATATATATATATATATATATATATATATATATATATATATATATATATATACACACACACACACACACACACACACACACACACACACACACACACACACACACACACACACACACATATATATATATATATATATATATATATATATATATATATATACATATATATATATATATATATATATATATATATATATATATATATGTGTATATATGGGTCTACTTTTAAAAGTTGAATTGCCAAAATCTCGAATTTCACAATATCGAGACCAGAACACCGAAAGTTCACCATGTTGAAATGTTACAATGCCGAGTATTAAAATATCAAATCAGCTGGTTAAACACTGATGATGATGTTTAAATTGGATGCTGTAGCTTTAAGACATTGTATGTTTTGGTACAGTAAATAGCAAGAAAACATGGCTGAGGTTACATTACAATACATCTCACCAGTACTTACTGGAGCTTGCAATGTACATTCTGACAACAGTGAAGTAGTGTCGCTAAGAGAAGGTTAAGGAGAGTTTCTTGCAATTTAGACATGCAACTGTACAGTGAAGAATGCTATGTTTACCATTTTCTTCTGTGTAGTGTAATCTCAGAGTTGATATATTTAAGTAGTAGGGGGTGTGGGGGATGCAGGAGGGCTTGCCCCCCTGCTTAAATGTGGAGAAGTTTAAAGTTGTTTGTTTTATATTTATCGGTTCATATTTTTATGGTGGAGGTTAGGAAGTGTAGCTTTCCTGTTTATGTTTCGATATTATGGGACTTGATGTTTTCAGGGTTCTGTATATTGCTGTTTTGGCATTCTGGCCTTGATGTTATGGAGTTCGAGATTTTGGCAATTCAACATTTGAAAGTAGATCTTTATATATATATATATATATATAGATATGTGTGTGTGTGTGTGTGTGTGTGTGTGTGTGTGTGTGTGTGTGTGTGTGTGTGTGTGTATGTGTGTGTGTTTGTGTATATATATATATATATATATATATATATATATGTGTGTGTGTGTATATATATATATATATATATATATATATATATGTGTGTGTGTGTGTGTGTGTGTGTGTGTGTGTGTGTGTGTGTGTGTATATATATATATATATATATATATATATATATATATACATATTTATATTTATTTATATTGGGCGGCACAGTGGTGCAGCGGTTAATGCTGTCGCCTCACAGCAACAGGTTCTCTGGTTCGATTCTCAGCTGGGGTGCCTTCTGTGTGGAGTTTGCATGTTCTCCCTGCATTCGTGTGGGTTTCCTCCGGGTACACTGGTTTCCTCCCACATTTCAAAGACATGCTTCTGGAGCATTTCTCCCCGGGCCTCTGCTGAAAACAGGATCTGTGGAACCTAGTTGGACTTTCCCAGTCAACAAATGTTAAATAAATATATATATATATATATATATATATATATATATATATATATATATATGCGTGTGTGTGTGTGTCTGTGTGTGTGTGTGTGTGTGTGTCTGTATATGTATAAAGGGATTGTATCCAGATCTAGGGCTGTCATTGTCCCCCCCTTTATTCAGCCCTCATTAGGCCAATTATTGAAAATAATGCCCCCTTTGGCATGTATCTGTCCAGACACATGCAACAACTGGAACACCCACCAAAATACCTTACTGAAGGGATACAAGGCCCAAACAACATGTCTTACATGGACCAACTCAAAGCCATGTCACTATACTCAGTATCCTACAGATTGCTAGCAGTTGACTTGTATCTGGCATACTAGGCATTCTGACCCAGTACTGATTGATTTACTGCACATCAGCAAGTCAAATGGTATAAAAAATACTTGGCTTATGGATCTAAACCTCTTCTGCAACAGCAACACAATAGTTTGAAGGGACAAGTATATCTCACAGAGGATATAGCTGCTCTGGAACTGGCTGTCTGCTCTTGTAAAACAAAGTTCATCCCTGTCCATATTCAGGTACAACTTAGATCTATGGATGGGAAACAGAAATTTTACCCAAGACTGCCCCCAGTATTACTAATGTACAGAGGTGGCTTCTAAATGTTTTATCCCATGCATGGGTACCCTCAAATTATCTATGGTATGATCCCATTTATTATTATTTGAAATTATATATAATTATAGGCCATAGGATAGTTATGGCCATGCTCTAACCAAATGGGGTAAGGTAATTCAAGCACAAAATGGTAAACTGACTTGGCTTAAAATGGCACTCAAGTGCATCAAACCTAGTACTTTCCTATGAATCTATGAACCTATGAATATGCTATGATAATGCATACAATATCAAATTGTACTCATATGCAAATTATTTTTCCCAGGTCCTTCTAAACCATGTCTCTTGTGATTCCCTGAAACCCTTTTCTTACTATACTTTACTCAGAATATCTACTGAGAGTCGAAAACAAAACATCAGCACATAGCTTACTGTCAAACCCATTGCAAACATTATAACTTGGTTGTCAGACCTCATTCTTCTTAAATGATTCACAGAAATTGAGATCCCCATGAAACTGGGAGAAATATTGCTGACTGAGAAAAATAACATTTCGGATGGAGTCTAATGTTCACAGTGCAATACTCAAATGTCTCTTTCTGTGCAAGCGTCAATGCAATGTCTTAACCAAGTACCTGTGCAATATTAAACTCTCATGCAAGTAAGTGTTCAGTTCAAAAAGTGTTAAAATGTGTTTCTAATTATGTGCGATATTAGTCTGTCTACCTCCATGTCTGTGATGTAATAGCTAGGTGTTATACGTGTAAATGTCTGTGAAAATAGTCTATATGTTGTCTGCACATTGAGTCTGGAAACACGGAATTTCATTCAGTTTTTGCACTTCTGTGATTTCTGAATGACAATAAAGTTTACTTTGACTTTGACTTTGAATGTGCATACCAAACCACTATAGAAAGAAGACAGAGGAGGAATAGGAAGGGTAAACCTGAAATATGGGAGGGAAAAATGGGGTTCCAGCCAGACATACAGCAATAACTTTCTACATCCAATCTACACAAATAAACATTCTTTTTTAAAACAAAAGGAGGGTAAATCAGATTATATTGATAAACTAAGCATGTAATCATTACACGTACTTCAAATCCTATTTTCATCAATACATATTTCCATGCAATTAGTTCATCTGAGACATAGATGACCTAAAGAAAAGTTTTCTTATTTCATTATAAATCCATTTCCTTTGAACAGTACTTTTGGTTCATAGGTTCATAGAAGGTTACTAGGCTAATGGTCCTAGAGCCATTACAAGCCTAGCCATATTTTTTTGTGAGTTGCCCCAATTGTCAGTGGTTAGGTGAGTAAGGTTTTCAGGGGTAAGAATCTATGGAAGGTATAATCCGACTTCCTCTGTCCAGGAGGGACATGGGCACCACCCCAGGACTGAATTTTTGCTCACCCATCCATTGATCTAGGTTGTATTTGAAGAGTGTCAGGGAGGGGCCCTGTTTCACATGAACTGGAAGCTTGTTCCAGAGAAGTGGCAGTTTCTGGGAGATGTGTCTATCTCTCCAGTATGACCTGTTCATGTCAGAGGCTAGGTTAAGATCCCTCGAGTGACTCACCCTCATGCAGTTTCATTTACAAATGTGTAGCATTTCCATCAGGGCCAGGACAGAGACTGCCCTGTAAGTCAAGCACAGGTCACCTCTTATCAACCTGTAAGAGACAAAATACAGTGACAGGGCTTTCAGTCTTTCCGTGATAGACTTGATTTGTATACACTGTAATTTCTTGGTGAGAAACCTCTGTGGTGTCTCCAGTTGTTGCAGGTGTCTGGTGCGGTACATGCAAAGGGAGCATTTTCTCGATTATTGGTCTGATGAGGGCTGAATATAATGGAATTATAACATCCTTAGATCTAGATGCAATACCTTTACGTATAAGATGTGCCACAGAGAAAGATTTCATTACTATTGTGGATACAGTGTGGTCAAAGTTCACGCTGCTATCAACCTGAGTACTCAGATCACATATAACTGAGTCTACACTTAGTGGGGTGTTGTCTATAATGTAATTAGCAGGGATGTCATCTTTCCCAAAGGGAATAATAATGCATTTTTTGCAACTAGCTTCAATACATGGCTTTGGCACCATTCATCTGCTTTAACCCTGTCTGCATTATATTAACATCATTGGAGGACTCAATGATTGCTCCCAGTTTGCAATCATCAGTGATCCTGGTCAGCCACAGGCCACCCAAGTTTGCTTGGACATCTGAAAAATAAATTCCAAAGAGTAAGGGACCCAGCAAAGAGTCCTGTGGTATGCCAGTGGTGACTGGTCTTTTGTTAGAGATGAAGTCACTCACTTTAACAGTATGTGTCATGTCAGCTAGCCAGTTGGCTACCCATCTGGAAATGTAGGGGTTAATTCACAATTGGGAGATTTTCCCTATAATACATGAGAGTGAGATTGTGTCAAATGCCTTCACTAGGTCAAGATCAGCCGTATGCACTGTCTTTCCATCTTCCAGGACCTTGATGACTTTCTTGAAGAAGTCAGCCATGTTTAACAGGCATGGTTGAACATTAACAAATGTGAACTGAGTTTGAAGACTACCTATGTCCTTGTTAATAGGGGCCATAATGATTGTTTCCATGGCCTTGCAGATGAGTCTAGTCAAGCTTATGGGACTATAATTCCCAGGGATGGTTGATGGTTTCCCTTTCTGCAGAGGAATTACTGTTGCTGTTCTCCATTCTGCTGAAACATAGCCAGTTCCCAGGCTGTGGTTAAACAGGGTTCCAAGTGGGACTGCTAGGTCATGTTTTAACTTGCTTAAAAGGCAACCTGAAGTGTTGTCTGGTCCCAGTGATGGCATGTTTTTATCCACGGAAAGCATCGCAATAACCTGTTCTGTTGAGATAATAGGCTGAGGAATGGTGGCAGGTGTACTTTGGGAGATGACTGGAGGAGACAGTGTGGTGAAGTTTGCTCCAAATCTGTCAGCTAGCAGGTTGGCCATTACCTCCAGTTGTGTATGGCTGGTGCCATCCACAGCCATTTCAGTCCATAGCTAAGTATTCCATTTTAGATTTTAGATATAGTTAAAGAATGCCTTGTGATTATCTTTAGCTAGCGAACTTATTTTTGCTCCTAATTAGTTTTGGAGGACTTGACAAGATATCTAATTTGTTTGTTTAAGCTAGAGAGGATTTATTCCTCCTCTGAGCCAGTTCCCTCTTGTTCTTAGACATTAGTTCCTTTTTCTTGTTGTATAGCTTGTTTATATTAGAGGTCCACTAGGGTGGCATGCTTTTTGAGAAGACATGGTTTTAGTCTGGTCAGGTACAGCCAATTCTGCTTAAATGCTTATACAGGGCACTGATGTACACCTCTGCATAGGAGTCCATATTATCTGATGTTTAGGGGACTTTGAAACTTCTTATACCACCATTTAGTAGGAGGTAATTTGTCTTTGAAAAATTCTTAAGTGTTTTTGAGCTTGATGGAGTGTTGGGTCTTATAACTTCATCAAACGAAATTGACTTGTGGTACAATTTTATCAAGGAGGACATCACACGGGGTATGCAATGCTGTCCAATGTTAGTGAGTACTATGTCCAGGACATTTGAGCCTCTTTTGGCTGCAATGACTAGCTTTTCCAGAGCACTTGCATTGATAAAGTCCAAGAACCTCTGAACCAGCATGTTTGTGGTAGTGTGTGTTTCCCATTCGGATAGATAAAATCACCCATGAGTAAGGTGTTGGGCTGTATGGCAAGTGACTCCAGTAAGTTCTGGTATGCAGTCTGCTTTCCTGTTTCATGGTGGGGACCTATAGCTAGCTATGATGTGGTAGGGGGCTTTGCCTATAGTTAATTGGACATGGAGTAGCTCAAGACAGCCATACTTTTTGACCAGTCTCAAGGTGCATTAATCATTAATGAAGATGGATACACCCCCTCTATTGGTTCTTTCATGCTCAGTTTGTGATCTGAACTTATAGAATTCATTGTGGCTCTACATGGCCAGGGTGCTTTCCATGTCTTTGATCCATGTTACTGTGACTGCACAAACATCAGCACCTCTAAAAGCGAAGAGTGCTTCCAGGGAGTGCAGTTACTTATTTAAACTCCTAGCATTAAGCAGCAGCACCTTAACTTTATCTAGAGAAGATTTTGTTATGTTGGGAGGTTGGTTATTTTGACACTGCCTATAAAAGGCACAATAATTGTTAAAGTCAATCATTTTTTATTTGTATTGTGGCATCATCCTTGGAGAAAGTAGAATTCTTCTTAAGGCTAGGCTTATACTTGTCTGTGACACATAATCTGATAGCTCAGTCATGCCTCTCTTCATATAGCCCGGTGAGGTACATCTCAAGTCATTCACCCCCACATGGACTGTGACAGAGTCATATAGATACTTGTGGTTGAGTGACTTGAGTGCTTGAGTGACTTGACAGATCCTGGCACCTGACAGGTGGCTAACTGTAACCCACTCCTTATCCAGCTAACCCGCTCCTTATCAAGCTAGGTGAGGAGAACATTTGTGTGTCTCACAATGGAGTCACCTATGCCCAATACATTAGGTTTTGTGGTGATGCGCCTTATGGGCTTGTTTGTTGAGACACTGGTGTGTTTGTGTTATTATGTGTTGTGCTCATTTTTTGCATTGCCATGTGTGTAATTGGTTTCCGTTTGGGAAGCCTCTGAGCTTTTGGTAAGTTACTAGTAAATACCTCCACATATGTGGGTTTATGTGTCATGTCATTATTTAGTGTGGGAAGTGTGTGTGTGTGCTGACAAGCTGCCTGGCATTTGATTTGTCCTTATGTGAGAGTCTTGCCTTCAATTTCATAATGTAATGACATCTCTCACATAAAGTATTTGTTTGTTTCTGGAGTAAGTGGTTGTCGGTATACATGAGACAATTTCTATATTCCCTCAGGATGCCCATGTCTATTAGACTCGCGAGAGAGAGGATCTGAAACTGCCCATCCATGATAACAGGCTCTTACTGTATGTTTTCTCATGGAAGGGAATGGATTAGTTTGACAGGACTGTGCTGGTAGTGTCGAGACTACAAGAGGGACCTATACTTTGTGCAGGCTAAGGTTGGTCAATAAGGCAACTGAGTTGCTCCTAGAGCAGTAGAAAAGCCTGGAAGAGTTTCACTGACAGAGAAAAACTGAGCTTCTGGGTGTTTGAGTCTATACAGGGCACTGTCAACTGTCACTGTGAGAAGAGCAGCACAGCACAAACATGAGGATTAAATACAAGCAAAGAGAAACAAGTTTTATGCTAACTACCAATCAAGAAATCACACAATAAGCTGTCCACAAGCAATCCCCAACTCAGACAGGGTGCAGAAAAGGGTGTAGAAAAAAACCCTTCTTAATGTAAAATAGGTGGTTTGGAGTCAAAGTGTAACAAGACCACACAAACTACCTACAATACCCCTACAATGAACAGATACAATGTAACAAAGTGCAATTAACTCCTTAAAGCAGCAGCAGACAATGCAGTTTTTGTTTATTTTTTATTTTTATTTTTATTTTTACTTTGCTATAAGTGCAAATATAACACCAAATAGTTTAAGAAATTGCTAAAGTACAATTACAGTATATAACAGAAGTGCAAAAAAATACTTATTTTTCTCTTTTCAGTAGTGGATTGCACCAGTTGAAAGCAGATTCTCAGCAATCAGCAGCAAAGTCACCAAATGACAAGCAGCTCTGCATATCTATGCCAAAGCCCATGCAAACCTGAGGTATAAATACGAGCAAAGCAAAACAGATTTTAAGCTAACTACCAATCAGGAAAGCACACAATAAACCTTCCACCAGCAAACACCAACTCAGACAGGTTAGATCAACATACTTCTGCCAGAAGGGTGCATAAAAACACCTTCTTAATGTAGAATAGCTGGTTTGGAGCCAAAATGTAAAAGACCACACAAACTACCTACAACAGCCCTACAACTAACAGATACAATGTAATACAATGCAATTAACTACTTAAAGCAGCAGCAGCAGAAAATACAGTTTTTAACTGCTGAAGTACAGCTACAGTATATAAGAGAAGTGCAGAAAAATACTTAGAGCCCTTTTGTGTCCTTCCCATCTCAGCCAGACCAGGTAAATACCTACTGCCACTAGATGAATAATCCTAGTCCCCCTACTGTAAAGGCAAGCAAAGGAGTGTCTGGAGTGAAATACTACCACAAATGAACTTAAAAGATATGAAATGCTACCACAAACAAAGTTAAAGATACAGATAAATCAGTGTACTTTAAACAACTTATAAAAGTATGATTATTCAATAAAAGTACTTTGCTTTATATAAATGAGCCAAGAGCCATTCAATTGTACATCATTTATAAAGGCAATAAAAACAAGATTAGCTGATTAATAAGGCCACCAGTCAATAAAACTACATGCAGAAATCTCAAGTGTTTTCCCAACCTAAACAGACCAGGCTGCCCTTAGTGCATAGATGGAAAATCCACTGACCATTTAATATAAAAACAAGTGCTTGTTAGAGTGTAAAAATACTCTGCTTTATCCAACAGCTAGCTAGATAATTAATTCAGAGCAAGTAAATCAGTAGAACAGACAATGAGAAGCAAAATGCACTTTTTCAATATAAGCACAAGGAAAGGCAAATAATTCAAGATATCAACAACAATGTAGAAAGGCAGGAGCTTATTAAGCTCAATTTACAGTAGGGGTAGGCAGCTTAAAGTAACCAGGTTTCTAGCAGGGAATCATCAGCAGTGTTTTAGTTTATGCATGCTTGAAATCTTACCATTCACGAATACCAGGAGGATTCATAGTTCTTCAATCAATAGTTATACTATTTCTTGCAAACATCATCAAAACCCAGAAAAGGCTGTATAGACACACACACACACACACACACACACACACACACACACACACACACACACACACACACACACACACACACACACACCGCTCTTGCAGATGAATAGTCTGGATGTTGCCTCAGTCTCTACTGAAGAGGCTTCACTTAATCAGTCACTGAGTTAGTAAACCAGATTCTGTGGTCATTATATATGGTGTAGTAATATGATAAACAGCAGTCAGTACAAGAAATTAACTACAATTCACAAAGTTTCATGTGGGAACTAAAAGTTGTCAAACAAATCATTAGGTAATACTAGCATGTCAAAAAATCACTTATATCTACAATTACATAAACATTTATAATAAATATGCAAATTTACATTGCAGTATAACATTAGGGTCTATATTAGAACACTGAAGTTTCAAAACTTTTCGAATGTTCTACTATCGAACCCTATTCAACGAAAGTTGAAAACATCGAACATACAGAACAGGGAATTTTTTCCTAGGGAAAACATTTGCTGTTCCAAAACACATACACACAACACAAGCACACCAAACAAACAGCAATCCACACACATACACCTAAAATCTTACACCTAACCCTACACTAAACTATACATACACCACTAACTATCCACTTACCTTAACCCAAACCCAACCCTATGGTCCGTCACTATCACACACTCACCTCACCCACGCCCTAACCCTAACTCACCTACCTCGCCCTAACCCTCACGTCCACACAATCGCACACCTACCTGACCCGTGCCCTAACCCTAACTCACCTAACCCGCCCTAACTCTCACGTCCACACAATCGCACACATACCTAACCTGCGCCCTAACCCTAACTCACCTAACCTGATCTTTACACAGATTAATGGTATTCTAACAAAGTATACAGAAGCCACATTTATACATTATGGTTAATACAGGAGGCTCATTATATACACATAATAGTGGCAGAGTAAAGAAAATAAGTAAGAATTGTGTAGAAAACAAACAGACATTATAACATTAGTACTGTATAGATGCAGTACATTCATTTCATTCATTCTTCTATGTTAATCCAATCAGGCAGCTGCAGCCAGACCTGGCAAGCATAAATCAAAGAACCAAGAATGCCAGTTTTTTTTTTTTATAGTATGCGCACACGAGTCTACTTCATAACATTGAAATCTCATAACGGTGAATTTCATAACACTGAGACCAGAACATCTAAATCACAAAACACTGAAAACTCAAAACATTGAAGGTGTGCTTCATAACACTGAAAACTACAATGCATATGTAAATAGCATTCTCTCCATCTATACCACCACCTAAATAAACACACTTTCTACTACATTTCTGCAGGGAAGCAAGCCCCCTACACCCCCCATGTGGGGAGGTTGTGCCCCCCATCCCCCTCGTAACTTAAATATACCAACTCCAAGATTGCACTACAGTGGAAAAAAGTTAATTTCCCGTCCTCACTGTATCACAATCACCATACACTGAGGTTAGGAAATTAACTTTTTTCCACTGTAGTATGATCTTGGAGTTGGTATATTAACAGGGGGCTTGCCCCCTTGCAGAAATGTAGTAGAAAGTGTGTTTGCTAGTTAGGTGTTGTTGTAGGTGGAGGGCATCTTATATACTTGTGCAATGTAGTTTTCAATGTTATGAAACACACTTTCAGTGTTCTGAGTTTTCAATGTTTTGGGTTTTCAGTGTTTTGAATTTTCTATGTTATGGTCTCAGTGTTATGAAATTCAACTTTATGAAATTTCAGTGTTATGAAGTAGACCCATGCACACACATACATATGCACACATGCACATATGCAGGCATGACACACATTGTACTATTTTAAAAAAGGAAAAGAACACTTACTTCCTCACTCCAGCACCAGTGTGCACTCTTTTAGTTTAATTCAGCAACAGGAAATGTCTCCTTGGTGCACTATATATGGGCCCATCCAATATCCTCTAAGGCAGTGTTTCTGCTGTTCAAAATGCAGAGTGACCCATAATATGAAGTAACCACTTTGTTGACTGTCGCTTGTATGGTTAGGATAAAAGAGACGAACTGTTGTGGGTTCAGTTCAAGCAGCTTTATTACACACACATCAGGAATGAGGCTTAGTAACTTAAATAAACTTATAAACAGACTGACCACTACGCTCATACATGTTAACACTCTAGATGTTCTCTCAAAAGGGCCCTGCTACCTGCATGTGCTCACTATTTATATGCACATGCCTACATCTAGAAATGCTTCTTAAAGTTATACAGACATGCTCTGTTCTACATCCTCCTTCTTTGAGAAATAGGTCATATACCAACTGACAGTATTCAATGACATGCAATTACATAGAAATGATCTTTTGACATGCAGTTATACAGAACTAATTCTTTCACATGCAATTATACAAAATTAGACTAATATAAAACAATCATGTCCAGGTTGCTGTGTATTTTATAATAGGTCTAGAAATACGACCTGATCTTGTAACATAAAATTAGATTTGTATCTGGCAATGGGGACTGTCTTCAAGGAATGTTCAGCTCTGGGGACAAATGGAACATCATCAGGAATAGGAATGGATACTGAGACATGTTCTTCAGTATGAACATTGTCAGGGTTGCTCTGAGATCTAAAGTCTGTATCACAGGTACAATGTTGCAATATCATTTCTTACACAGGAAGAAGATACCTGCAGTTTCTCCTGTATTCTATACCCTCAGATTCCACTAAGTAGGATCTCAGCTCGGCACATATGCCTCTCACTTGACCAATTCGATCAAAGCCTTTTGCCATTTGCATCCTCACTGTCTCTCCTTCTTTCAATGGATGAAAAAATCTAGTTGTTTTATCACAGGCTTCTGAAAGGAATGCTTTTTAAAGAATTGGGCTTTAATTGTTATTTTGTTTTTAGCATTAGGCACCAGCAAACTAAAACTGATTGGTAAGGTTGTTCTAGTTTGCCTAGATAGAAGTCTCTGAGCAGGGGAGCCAAGTAGGTTGTCACAGGGTATATTTTTAAGATTAAGCAAATTCAAGAAGATATCAGTATTGTCACACTTTGGCCTCTCTAGTAATTGCTTTGTACTCTGTACTGCTTCTTCAGCAAGGCCGTTCAACTGTGAGTATTTCAGACTACTAGTAATGTGGATATAGTCCAATTCTTTTGCAAATTTCTGAAACAATTGACTGGTATACTGGGTACCATTGTCAGAAATAACTCTGAACTACCATGGACTGAGAAATGATGTTTCATCTTAATAATAACAGCACTGGACATTAGGTTAGGTTAGGTAGCAAATCGATTTCAAACCAGATCAACTAAGAGTCTACCAGCACTAAGTAATGCTGATTGTCCCACTCAAATATGTCAGTGGCTATTGTTGACCAAGGTAGTTCAGGAATCTGACTTAGCTGAAGTGGCTCTTTTTGCAAATGTGGTTTAGTCTTATTGCATACTGAACAAGAAGAAAGCACTTTATCAATGTCCTTTGACAAATGGCCACGATGCAAAATTTGAATGTATTCATGTTGTAACGAAGCAGCAACAATAACTTTTGGACCTTTGAAAATGATACCATCTTCCATCAGCGTCTCATTTCTGTATGAAAATAAGGTTGTACTTCTGGCGGTATGCAGGATTGCTTTGAAAGCCATCTGACATTGATGATGTTGAGCTTCTGCAAAAGTGGATCAGTCTTTGTATGATCTCTTAGCTCATCAAGTCTCATGGTAGAAAAATTACGCACTTCCATGACATCAAAGTCAAAATTCTCTGTATCAAGTGTTCTGTGGTATTTCTGAGTGATCTGGATAAGGTATCAGCCAGATAAAGAAGTTTGCTTTTTGTATAGACCATTTTGAAATTATACTTAGTAATCTGAGCATCATTCTTTGTAGTCTTGCTGGAGGGGTATGCATAGGCTTCTTTAAAATAGTGACTAGAGGTTGATCATCAGTTTAATCTTGGATAGCTCGGCCATAAATATAATCATGGAACTTCGAATATGCGAACACAATTGCCAAAAGTTCCTTCTCAATTTGACCATACTGCATCTCAGTTTGGGTAAGAGTTCTAGATACAAAGGCAACAGGTCTGTCCTCTTGAAGAATAACTGCACCAAGACTGAACTTTGAAGCATCACAGGAAAGAACTTCTGGTTTGTGGACATCATAGTATCTCAATGTAGGCGGACTAGCAATTTTCTCTTTGAGGTTATCAAATGCTCTCTGGTGTTCTCACCATGACCAGGCAATATTTTTGTGTATCAGCTCTCTTAAAAGTGCTGATAACTCACTAAAGTCAGGGATAGATTTGTCCAAATAGTTAACCATATCAAGAAACCACTGTAGGGATTGGACGTTGTCTGGAGCTGGCATCTCAAGAATGGCTGCTTGTTTAGAAGGGTCTGGTCATAAGCCTGTACTGGTAAATAAATGGCTTACATAAGTAACTTCTGGTAGTCTGAATTTACATTTCAGAGGATTAAGTTTCAATTTCACTTCACCTACTCTGTCTAGAATTTTCCTGATGTTTCTGTCATGCTCTGCTTCACCATTGCTTCCAACCACAAAATCATCAACTATTATAGCACAAGGATAGCCCAAAAAAATTTGCTCCATTGCACATACTGAAAGACTTTACTGGCAGAATTTATTCCAAAAGGCATCCTAAGGAATCTGTATCTACCAAATGCTGTGCTGAATGTAGTCAGTAATGAAGATATGCAATCAACCATTACTTGCCAAAATGAACTCTTTGCATCTAGGACAGAAAAAACAGTAACATTTGGTATGAGGGAAGCAACCTCCTCGACTGTATGCATAGGATGATGAGGTCTCTTTAATGCCTTGTTCAAGTCTCTTGGGTCAGTGCATTTTCTGATTTCATCTGAACGTTTCTTATGAGCAGCTACCATGGAACACACCCACTCAGTTGGTCGTGTGACTGGACAAATCAGACCTCACTGCACCATTTTGTCTACCTGAACCTTGACTTTGTCCTGTATAGCTACTGGAACTTTTCTCACTGGTCTGACCACTGCACTGACCTCTGGGTCTACTTTCCTGGAGTATACAACTGGAAGTTTGCCTAACTTGTCATCACAAACATTAGCATACTCTGAGAAAATAGCATCACTGAAGCTGGGACTGGGACATGTGCTTATATGATGTACTTCTTTGGTAAAAGAAAGCAGTTTCATTCTCAAACTGTCTCTGAGACCTAAAAATGACTGCACAGGTCTTCTGACTACATAAAATTACAAGATGTAACTGTTCCCAGCCGAATAGCATGAAATCACTACTGAACACTTGGTTTGAATCTCTTCACTTCCATAAGCAACAGGCTTTGCACAATTAACAATATTAAGTTGCTCACCAGCTGTCACTTTAGCAAATGTTTTTGCTGATATCATATTACACTTTGAACCAGTGTCTACTTTGAGCTCCATTGGTTTACATTGATCAGGACAGTACAAAATACTTTTGTCAGAGATTTGCGATGCATGGCTAAGCTTGAAAAGGCCCTTGTGGCTGTTAGTCAAGTAAACACCTATGAACCTGTGAACTTCATTATTTGCCATTAAATCTGCATTAGCCTTTTCACTGACAACTGATACACCATCTACAAGGAAAGTAGAGTTGGAGCTTTCTACATAATCAACTTGCTTTTTGAAGTGACCTTTCTTAATAATTGAGGTCTGCTTGATTTACAAAACTTTTGAAAGTGGTTCGATTTTTTACACTTATAGCATTGCTGACCAAATGCTAAGCACTTCTCTCTTTCAAACTCATGAGTCGCACCACAATTACAACAGTTAACAATAAGTCTTGACTTGGGTTTTGCTGACTCACCCATATACTGCATTGAGCATGTAAGTTTTGTTAACCTAGTCTTAGAACTTGCTAGAACGTTACGGGTCCTCCTTTGGAATTCCACAAGGGCTGAAGGTGCAATGTGCTTAGGCCTGCTTCTGCTTGCCACTTGCTGCATGTGGTCTATGCTTGCTCTAGAGGCTGCTGAAACTAAGTTCTTGTCACTTATAAGCATACTTGTGTGCCTTTCTGTGAGCTCATAGATTTGACAAATCTCTATGGTTTTGCTCAATGTTAAATCACTGTCATGAAGCAAAATCTTTCTCAATGCAGCACTATTAACACCACACACAAGCCTGTCTTTACTAATTCATCTTTCAAATCACCAAATCTGCATGTTTTAGCTTTATTTCTCAGGTCAGTGATATAAGCTGCATAAGTTTCACCTGGCTTTTGGTCTCTTTCCTAAAATAGGTGCCACTCTAATGTAACATTTCTCTGGGGGTTGCACATTTCTCTAAATGTACATTTCAAGCACTCAGGATCTTCCCTTGATTTAGCCAGTACAACAACATAGCAGTTTCCCCCCTCTCCCACATATATTGCAGGTGCACACACAAATGAATGCTGTCTTTCAATGACTTCTGACCTAGCTAAGTTAAGCAAAATGAATGCCCTTTTATTTACATTTTTGTCAGAAAAAGCTGCTTGCATGAAAATATCATATCCCTGCTCAAATATTCTCCAGTTCTCTGCAATATTATGATCAAACACAAATGTACTGGGTCTGCGAAATGACTCTGCCATATCAACACACAGTAGTGAAGGTGCTTGGAATTCTGTATGAACATACACACATAAATATATGCCAGAACATTATGCTAGAACTTGCAATTATGCCCAATAGCACAACAAACTCTTTGAAATGACTGCACTTTACCAAATAAATCTCCATAGCACATGAACACTTTAAAAATCACTGTACACTATGAAATCATTACTAATCAGTGTAAGAAATACTTTGAAATGACTGTACTTTGCAAACAAACTGTACACAACACAGGAACCTTTGAAAATGGCTGTACGTTGTGAAATAAACTCTTTACAGTGTAAGAAACTATTTGAAATGGCAGCACTCTGTGAAAAAATGCACACAGCACAAGAAACTTTTTCAAAATGGCTGTATTTTGACTGCACTTTGCAAAATAACTGTACTCTGCAGACAGCAAACTCTTTGAAATAATTGGACTGTAATAAAGCACACACTCTGCAAACACTTTGCACCCTCTGAGATACTTCCAGCAACTCTAGTTATGGTTTGAATGGCTTCGTCAATATGAAATAGTAGTTTGTTCCCAAACATGGGGCCGAATTTATGAAAGCGTGCATGGGTTGTAGAGTAGAGTAAGACATTAGACAGCCAATATGTCTGCCGAGCGATCCAGCAACAGTCGGCAGGGACGTGTATGAGAGCTTCTAAAGCTACTCTTGCACGGACAGCATCATGGTATGCAAATTACCTCATTTAATGCTGAAAGCTATGCAAATGAGGTAAATTTGCAATCCAGGAAACACTAACCTGTCCGTGGAAGAGTAGTGTTATTTGCAGAAATGTACTCCATTGGTAATGGAGTACCATTCTGCAAATTGCTAAACAGAGCTATGACAGCTCCAAATAAAGGATGCATCCAGTTGAGGAAGCATGCCAATGGCCAGATATAAGGCCATTGGCATTTTTAAATGTTTAAAATTATTAAAATCTAATTTTTTCCCCGATCTCTGATGTTTAAGCATAGTGCAAACAAAAAACAATAAAATAATTTCACTAAAAAAACTATCCTGCCATGCAGGTGAATGGCAGGCTGAAGACAACATGGCCACTGAGTACTGGTTGCTAAGGGGGGGAAGCTCAGTGTGAGAGATGAAACCAAGCATTAGTAGGCAATCCTATGCAAATGAGGATAAGAATAGTGAATCCCAATTTTCCCCAGCATGTGAGCCATGTCCCAAGAGTGTAAGTGTAGGAGTAGGTGAGTAGTAGAGTAGAAGATAGGTGACATCATGAGGGGGTATGTCAGAAAGGCTGTATGCTTAATGGAGCACAGTGTCCTGTGTTTGCCCTGAGTTGCTCAGGATTGCAAGAGGCGTGTCTACAGTTGTCCTTTTTGAAAACCAGAAACCAAAGGTGTATGTCGTGAAAATATCTGAACTTTCTGGCAAATGGGCACATAGCGTGTGCGCTTGTGTGTGCTTGTGTGCACGCGTCTGTGTGAGTATGCGCGTGTTTGCGCTTGTTTGCATGGCGCTGCCCCGGGCAGAAACAGAAAGGGAAAAGGAAGGAAAAGAAGTAGTAGGAAGTTAACCAAGGAGAACTAGCAGAGCTGCCAGGTGAAATATATCAGAATCAGCCAATTACACAGGCAGCAGACTATCCCAGCCCAGTACTTTAAACTCTGCAAACAGCATTCTTCCCTGTTTTTTCCCAAGAACTCTGCAACACTGCAGTATACAAAGAGGGAAAGCTTAAAAACTTTAAAGTCAGACAAAATGTTAGGGGCTGCTCTTGCTATCATAAACCAACATGTGCAAGGTGCTGAGGGTGGTGATGTTGTGAATGCTGCTGAGCAACCCACAGTGAGGAGGCGGAGAAGAGTGTATAGACCCAGGGTAACCTACCAGGGGCTACATGAGCTGGAGATAGTGGAGTGCTATAGGGTGGACAGAGACCTCCTGCAGCAAATTGTTGGGCTGTGCCAGCCACGCCTCGCACACAGAACCAACAGAGGGGAACCCATCCTAGTGGATACCAAGGTATGTGTTGCCCTCAGAATACTAGCTACAGGTACCTTCCAGCGACCAACTGGTGATATGATGGGGATTTCACAGGCATCAGCATCCAGGGTACTGCACCAGTTCCTGGATGCCATGTCAGCACATGTCAGTGACCACGTATATTTCCCCAATTCCCGTGAGGCAGCAATATGCGTCTTTTCCACCAAATAGCAGAATACCCTGAGGTAGTGGGTGCAATAGACTGCACGCACATACACATCAAAGCACCACCTGGTGAGCGGGGTAGTGTCTAAATCAACTGCAAGTGCTTCCCCTCTATCAACTGCCAGGTTGTGTGCGATGCCCAGGTCATAATAATGAATGTGTGTGCTGGCTGCCCCAGAAGCTATCACGATTCCCACATCTGGCATCTGACGCAGCTGTACCAGAGATTTGCCAATGGGGACATCCCTGACGGTCACCCAGTGGTGGATACTGGTTACGCACTGGAGCTGTGGCTGATGACACCCATCAGAATTGCACACACACCTGAACAAGAACTCCATAATGAGGCACACGCACAAACAAGAAACATTACTGAGCGTGTGTTTGGGATGATCAAGTCATGGTTCCAGTGCCTGGACACATCTGGTGGAGCCTTGCAGTACTCACCAACTACATGTACCCAAATTGTCATGGTATGTGCCATGCTGCACAATATGATCCTGTGAAAACAGCTGCAGCAGGAACAGCATGGGGCAGGGCCAAACAGCCCCACACCATTGCCAAGGCCTGCACAGGTACAGCGTGACTCGGAGGAACAACCTGAGCCTGCCCCAGTAGGCAGAAGGAGGCATGCCCAGTATGCCCTGGTCTTGGCAAAGAGGCAATGCATAGCACATACACTGACTCAGTAGGAACCCTGGAAATGACACCTCTCTCTGACTCGCACATACAGTAAAAGGGATGCCTAACTTGACACTACCTGTTTTCAAACATGTATAGGGAGTGTACTATGTGCATCCAACATAGGCAGCCCTGCAGCACCACCTGAGGCATGAGTGCCCTATTTTAAGCAATATAAAGCACTGCTAAGCACATTTTACCAGTATTGAGCATATTTAAATACAATTGCGTGTAGTTGCTCACCGCGTTAACCAGTGCAACATTGGGCAACATTGAGCAATGTTGGGCAATGTTGGGCAAAGTCGGGCAAAGTCGGGCAAGGTCGGGCAAAGTTGAGCAAAGTCGGGTAAACACGCTCACACCTGCTTTACTGTTCCTTAAGCAGTCTGGTCTGCCCAGCAGGAAAATAAAAAGCAGTGACAGGGCTCAAACTCAGGATACTGTGCACTATAGTCACAGTACTGAACCACTAAGCCATGACAGCATTTCACTGGCACAGACACAACTTAACTCACTCACTCACACATACCAGTTGGGGGGGTGGGGTCACATACCTAACAGTTCCAGCCATCAGGACAAATGTAGACAAACGCAAATGCAAACAAATGCTGTATCATGCCCTCTGAAGAGGCATACGAGTAACCTCCCCCCAGGCCTATGCAGACAGATAACAGCAGGCCAGTCAGTGTGATGTGGGTTGGGTAGCCTATGAAGTCACAAACTAATATGCGTGTAATTGGAAGTAAGGTCTGTAGTGCAGTGGTATGCCTCAAGCCAGTACGATAGGCAACAGTACAGATGAAATGGAGTACCTGACATAGCAGTGCAGGCCTAGCAAATGTGTATAAGTGTCAGGTGAACCCTTCATCCTATGTACACCCACAGTAACAATCAGGTGTTCTCCCTGGGTAGAAATGTACAAATAATAGCTGTCCCCACTGTATGTAGAATGACTCATGGAAGCCCTGCAGGCACACTGTGCTTTCTGTCGATGTACAACACAAAGGTGAGTCCTGAAGTAAAAAACAACTTGATTTTCACACACATATAGTATATATGTTCATACTAGGCATGCTCACACACTTCAACTAATTTAGCAAATTTCAGTCAGCAACATACTGAAAGGTCATACTAGGCATGCTCACACACTTAGGCTATGTCTGAGTACAGCAGTGGGCCACACATATCTGGCAGTTGCAGTTCTTACTCCAGACACTTGTCACTATTCACCAATCCTGCCTTGTGCACACACTGATATGAAAACATACCCATATAATATATTGGACACGTGTCATAATCAAACTATGTACTCCAAGTACTTAAGTTGTTCAAAGAAAGTGGAAAACCAAAGAAGATCAATAATACTCCGATCAGTATCATCAAAAAACAATGAGCACTCCTAACATTATCCAAGCCATGGTCAAAGAGTCCATAGAGAACCATGAAGCTGTCTTTCGCTATGTCATAAATATCAATGTAAACTCATATATGTTCTGAGTCAGTGCAAACTGTAAATGAATACATGTACATGACTGACATTGCCAACATCTTGTCAGACAGGTCCATACATATGTACCCCCTTCTCACTGACAAAAGGGCCCATTATCATACCTGGAGATTGTGAAAACCCAGAAATCACATATACAATGGTTAAACAGCTCTTTCCAAACCTAAAAACGCGGTGTGTATGGGATAACATGGTTTCCCTGGCTGTGTCATATGTGAACTCCAAAACAAACAGACCCTGCACCTGAACAGCCTGTTGAGACTCACCGTCTGTACAAGATATGAATCTGTTGAATGGATTACAGCAACATTTGGCACACTCCACGAGTGTTGGTGCACAACAGACCATGGCCACTATTGTCTTATAAGCCTAATAAGCCTGATGTGCAAGGCCATGGAGTTCATCATTATGGAACTCATAAACAGAGCTATTGAGAGCCTACAAACACCCAACCCTACCCATTTTGGTTTGGTTAGGTGCAGATCATGGTTCCTAAACCTGCTAGACAGTTTTCAAGGCAGTCACCCAGGACATGCATCAATGAAATGAGCTACACATGGCCTACATAGACCTTGAAAAGCCTTTTTCCAACATCCCACACACATGTTCTATCCACAAAATCAACAACCTGTGCATAAACATGTATGTCATCTGATGGATTGCCAACTGGGGCACAGATAAATCTCACAAGGTAAGAACTGTGGTCTCCTGTTCAAGCTGGTAATAACTGCTGTCCCCCATGGCTCAGTCCTGGGACCCCTCCTGTCTGGTGTATACTTTTCAGAAATACAGTCAAACACAAGGGCTATGTTTTGCAAGGTTTGTGGATGACTGCAAAAAGGTTGTCATAATCGATGTTTGGGACAACAAAGACATCCTTAAAAAGGGTCTCAGTCAGACAGATGTGGTGTCAAACCTATGGGCTCGAGCTACAGTTATACAAATACCACATAGGTGCCAACACCCTAAATATGGAGGTAATAATAAGGGATCTATGGACACATGTGGATAGTCATCACTACTTCCAGAAACACATTCACAAAGTGGTTAGAAAATTATGCTATATGTTCCCACAAACTGCCAAGGTCTTTGCATGTAGGTCAAAGGAGGTTCCCTCTACTCATCAGTCATCAGACCCATCACAGAGTACCACAACACACTTGCAATTAATCTGACTAGGCACCTTCAGCTGCTGGAAAGACCACTGACGTACCTCAACACGAGTATTACTGGCCTCAAACAGTTGCCCCATGCAACAAGACTGAATTTAACTCAATCTGTACTCTGTTGCATACTGTCTACTCAGGTGATCTCTGCACAACAGACAGGTCCATGTCCAATTCAGAACGGATGTACATGTGCTATCTGAAGTAACCTCAAGCTCACTGTACTACATGCTCTATGGATATTATCATCACAACAATAAATAGAACATGTTGGAGGGATACATTAATAACTCACAGACTTCCCATTCTTTGGAACAGGCTCCCTCCCAACCTACATTAAGCTGAGTCTCTCACTGACACTCTACCAGAGGAGCCTTGATGAGTGCATGTGAAACTGAACTGTCACACCATGGATCACTTCATCAGCTCTACTAGACAGAGGCCTAGGGAACTAACTCCATGGGTGGTGATAGCTGCACACTCTGGCCATACTAATATATGCCTTCAGACAGATAGCCTATTACTTACCTATGTACATATATATATATATATATGGTTCCCATTCAGAAGCCTGAAACATCATAAGCCTGAAAATCAAAATCCTGAAACCAAAAGCCTGAAAATTCAGAATCCTGAAAACTCAAAATCCTGAAAGCCCAAAATCCTGAAAGACCAAAATCCTGAAACTCAAAATCCTGAAAACACAAAATAGACATACTGATGTCATTGTGGCTTTGCTATTGTTAGCCCTGTGGTGTTAGGTCATGCGTTGGGGTCAGGTAAGTGTGCGGTTGGTTTTATTTTAGGGTTAGGGGTGGTTTAAGTGAGTTAGGGTTAGGGCGCAGGTTAGGCATGTATGCAATAGTGACAAATATTGGGGTTAGGGGCGGTTTAAGTGAGTTAGGTTTAGGGCGCAGGTCAGGTGAGTGTGCGATAGTGATGGACCTTAGGGTTAGGGTTAGGGTCAGGGTCAGTTGGTAGATATTAGTGTCTTTATAGTGACATATTAGCATTATTTGTGTTTTCAGGATTTTGAGTTTCAGGATTTTGGTCTTTCAGGATTTTGGGCTTTCGGGATTTTGAGTTTTCAGGATTCTGAATTTTCAGGCTTTTGGTTTCAGGATTTTGATTTTCAGGCTTATGATGTTTCAGGCTTCTGAATGGGAACCATATATATATATATATATATATATATATATATATATATATATATATATATATATATATAGGGGAACACAGTATAATAAGCCAAAGATGGATGGGCAGAGATGTGTGTAAGAGGGTGACCATGACAGGGAGCCACCCAGGACTGTCCCACCCAGCACACATCCCAATGGCACAAAAGACATGAGGTGCACATTTCACCCAGTGTACATAACAGCCACCAGTATCTGTAAGCATTACAGCGTATGTGGTCCATGTGCCTGCTGTACAACATGACGGTACAATGAAGTACATATCTACTATCTGTAGACATGTACCTGTCACATAGTCTACTATATACCTATGAACCTACCTTCAATAAGGCATATGTTAGCCTAGGCAAGTTGTGCTGCTTTCACCACTCCATTGGGTAGTCTCCCAAGCCCTCATTCTAATAGTTAGTACCCTAAGCCCCTTTCTAGTGGGGCTGCTGATATGATGCCGGGCGTGAATTGTCTGTTTCCCATCCACTCATCAAGGTTCCTATTGAAAAGTGTCAGCGAGGGGCTCTGTCTGATGTACACTGGGACTCTGTTCCACAGTAAGGCAAGTGTTTGGGATGGTACTCTATCCCAACAGCACGTTGTATTCATTTTTGTGATAAGGTTCATATCCCTGGAGTGTGTAGGGTGACTCACTTTTGTTATCTGTAGATGGAGCATGCTCAGCAGTTATGTGTTGGACATGGCTCTGTATGTTAGGCAGAGTGTGCCTCTGATTAGGCAACACGCAACGAAGAACAAATTTAGTTTTACCAGTTGTGTTGCATAACACAACTGATTGAGGCCAGTAATCCTCTTGGTGAGGTACCTCTGTGGTCTCTACAGCTGCTGGATATGCGTAGTCGAGTACATCCAAAATGGTGCATTGTACTCAATGATGGGTCTGATGACTTAAGAGTAGAGGGCCACCACTATCTCTTTGGATCCTTATGCAAACCCTTTGTTGATTAGGTGGGCCACATAGGATTTCCCAATCACTTTGGCAACATGGTTGTCAAAGGAAAGATGACAATCTACTTGTGCCCCCAGATCCCTTATTACCTTGTCAGTTTTAAGGGGGTAACACCTATGTGGTAGTTTGTGTGTACTTTGTTTTCACCAAAGGGGATCACTATGCATTCCTCCACACTGAGCTTGAGGCCATTATTCTGACCCCACACATCTGTCTCATAGAGTCCCTTCTGGAGAATATTTGTGTCATCCGGGGAATCTATTATGGCAAACACTTTACAGTTCCCAGCAAACTTAGTCAACCACAACCCTCCTGTGTTGGCATGTACATTTGAGAAGTCTATACCAAACAGGAGGGACCCCAGGACTGAACTCTGGGGGCCACCAGTTGTTACCGGTGTAGAGTCTGATATGTAGCCAGCAACTCTTAGTTTGTGGAATCTATCTGTGAGCCAGTTTGCAATCCATCTTATGATGTATGGATTCATGCCCAGGTCGGTGAGTTCATCTATGATACCTGACTGGGGAATGGCATCAAAGGCTGTAATGAGGTATAGGTAGGCTGTGTTGAGCTCATTTCAATCATCTGTAGCCTGGGTAATGGTCTTAAAGAAATCCACCCAGTTCAGGAGGAGTGATCTGCATATGATGAAGCCAAACTGGGTGTGCGTAACTGTGTGAAGGTTCACAATCTCTTTATTGTTAACTTCCATTATGATTGGCTCCATTGCCTTAAAGAGCAGACTCGTCAGGCTTATAGAGCATGAATGCCAAGGGGTTTTGTGGCCCCACCCCTGTGGAGTATGAAGAACATTGCTGTGCAACATTCTATGGGTACATATACTGTACAGAGCATGTAGACAGAGGTGTAGGTATCCTTGATGAATATGGATACATCCCCACCCTATGTGCTATGATTCAGGTCCTGATGCTGGAAGGTATGGAATGAGTAGTATCCTGGTAGTGCTGGTGTGCTCTCTGGAGCCTTGAACTAGGTCTCTGTTACTGCACAGATATCAATATTCTCCATACTGAGATGTGCCTCGAGTGTGTGCATCTGGAGGCTGAGACTTCTGGCAATGAGTAGCATTTAGCTAACTTTGTGGTTATTTGTGTTGGTTATGGAGTTTGGTTTGTCCTGAGTGACCAGTGTTCCACACCTGAAGTCAATGGCTCATTGGTCCCATCTGATCATAAGCTAATTACCCTACATATCCACATACTGGACCCACCCCCATCAAGGAAACCATGTTAAAAAATGCCTCCAAAGCCAACTTCATGCATCTTAAGACAGAAGTGCTGAACTTCAGGACACACATGCAGATGGACAATACTGTTAAGACTACTGAATCCTTCACAATTGCACTTTATAAGGACTTACATGAGTGTATGCATCGTGCTATCCCAAACAGAACCAAGATGCTATCCTCCAAGAAAAGGAAGCCAATCTGGTGGTCCCCTGCCATAAACAAATTGCACAACAGAAGGAAGAAACTGTTGCAAAAGAGCGTAAAATCCCATGAGTGGAGGAGCTCCCTGCTGAGCCTCAGGAAGAAGCTGCGATCCCTGATAAAATCCTCCAAAGCTAGTTACGAAAACAAAGTCGACGCTGATTCTAAAGACAACCACAAAGCATTCTATAGCTACATCAAGAATCTCAATGGCAACACTCAGATCTGCTCTGAGTTACAGCACAATGGCACTAAATATACAGACCCAACTGATATTGCCAACAGCCTGGCAGATAGGATCAGTGCTAACTTTACCCCCCTGTCACCCATGAAAGAGCACATCTCTATACCGGAAGAATGCAAAGTTGCTGTCATCATGGCTGCACAGGTAAAAACCAGTCTCCAAAGCCAGGAACACAGCATCCATGGGACCAGATTACATTCCAGGCTGCATTCTACACGAACCACAGAATGAACTGGCACCACACCTACATACCATGTTCAATCATAGCCTCACCTCAGGCTTTGTGCCTGCTGAATAGTGCACAGTGACAGTTATCCCACTACACAAGGGGGGAGCTACCACGGACCCCGGGAACTAGTGCCCCATTTGTCTGATGAGCCTGGTCTGCAAGACCATGGAACGTATCATCATGGAACATATAAACAAAGACATTGGTAATCTCCAAACTCTGGACCACAACTGTTTTGGGTTTGTAAAAGGCAGATCATGTCTCCTAAACCTGATTGACTTCTTTGAAGCAGTCACCAAAGCCATAGACAAGGGTAAGGTGGTTCACACAGCCTATCTAAATCTTGCCACGTCTTTCGACACCATCCCCCACTCTGGAATTATGGATAAACCCACTAAAGTAGGTATAAATCCCTATGTCACAAGATGGGTTGCCAACTGGCTGACTGACACAACCCACACTGTGAAAGTAGCAGACTCCAAGTCCGAATTTGTACCAGTGACAAGTGGAGTACCACAAGGTTCAGTCCTGGGCCCTGTCCTGTTTGGTATCTACTTCCCTGAAGTACAGGTTAACATGGAAGGTCTCTGGCTAATAAAGTTCCCAGAGGACTGCAAACTAGGAGTCATAATCGAGACTACTAATGATGTGGACATCCTACAAAAGGGCTAAAAAAACAGTCTCTTGCATCAAAGTCCTCTGTACATAGCAGATCCACAAATATCCAAAAACAAGCAAACAGAGGACAACCACGTCGATAAAAGTACCATAAAACTTTATTTCCACACCATGCCCACTAGAGGTGACAACATACTGGACTGGATCATCACCAACATGGGGGATCAGTGTTCCACACCAGAGTTAAACCCCTCGCTGGTAATATCAGATCATGAAGTAATCACACTGGACATCCATATCCCGACCCCCCCCCCCCCAGTCAACAAAACCGCTGTGAAAAACTTTTCAAAAGCAAACTTCACACTTCTCAAGACCGAAGTGGAAAGTTCAAAGCCCCCTTGCTACAGGATAATGCTATCCAATCTGCAGAATCCTTTACAAGTGCATTCTATGAGCATCTACAGGGATGCATGGATCGAGCCATCCCATTTAAAACCAAGACTCACTCCTCCAAAAAGAAGAAACCAATCTGGTGGTCCTTGCCCATAAATAAGCTATACAACAGAAGGAGGAAACTAACACATGATAGAGCAAAATTCCAAAAAGGAAAGGCATCACTGATTATTCTTAGCAGGAAACTACGATTGCTCATAAAATAATCCAAGTCCAGTTTCGAAAGAAAAATTGCCAAGGAATCTAAAGATAACCACAAAGCCTTCTTTAGCTATATCAAACATTTAGTTGGCAACTCTCAGATATGCTTTCAGCTACTGCAAAATGGCAAAAAATACACTGAACCAACTGACATTGCCAACATCCTGGTGGACAAGTTCAGTGCAAACTTCACCCCCCTCACCCCCAAAAGTGCCCGTGTCCATCCCAGAAGAGTGCAGAGCCCCAGACTTCATGGACATGCAGGTAAAAACAGCCCTCTCCAAAGCTAAGAACACAGCATCAATGGGACTGGATGGTGTCCCAGGCTGTGTCTTACACGAGCTCCAAAAGGAACTAAACCCTCACCTACATTCACTGTTCAGACTCAACCTTACCACAGGCTATGTACCCAAAGAATGGTGTACAGCAACAGTCATCCTGCTCCACAAAGGTGGTGCCACAACAGAACCTGGGAACTATCACCCTAGAAGCCTGACCAGCCTGGTCTGCAAAGCTATGGAGTGAATTATCATGGAACTCATAAACAGAGACATTGGGAACCTCCAGATACTGGACCCTACCCAATTTGGCTTTGTTAAAGGCAGATCCTGCCTCCTAAATTTTGTTGACTTCTTTGAAACAGTAACCAAGGCCATAGATGAAGGGAAGGTAGTCCACACAGCCTATCTGGACCTCACTAAGGCCTTTGACACCATTCCCCACTCTGGCATCATAGACAAGCTTACCAGCTTGAACATTAACCCCTATGTCACGAGATGGGTGGCCAACTGGCTCACGGATAGAACACAAATGGTCAGGGCTGCAGGTGCCATGTCCGACTCTAAACCAGTCACAAGTGGCATCCCACAGGTCTCGGTCCTGGGACCCCTCCTGTTCAGTATATACGTCTCAGACGTACAGGAAAGCATGGGAGGACTATGGCTGACCAAGTTCCCAGATGACTGTAAACTGGGGGCCATAATCGACTCTCTGGCTGACACAGACATCCTCCAGAAAAGTCTTACAGAGACAGATACCTGGTGTCAAAACCATGGCCTCAAGCTGAATGGCAAAAAATGCATAGTCATCGCCTTTGGAAAAAACAAAGTGCCCACAAATTACCAATAGGTGGTAATCCACTAGGTACGGAAAATGTAATTAAGGACCTGGGGACCCAGGTAGATAGTAACCTCTCCTTTGATAATCACATTGGCAAAGTGGTTAGGTATTCCTTCTATGTAGCCCACCTAATCACGAAAGGGTTCACCTCTAGATCAAGAGAGGTCATTGTGCCCCTCTACTCATCATTCATTAGGCCCATAATAGAGTACAATGCCCTATTTGGTATGTACCTTAATTGGCACATGCAGCAGCTGGTAGGAGCACAGAACTACTTCACCAAGAGGATCATGGGCCTCAAAGAAATGCCCTATGCAGCTTGACTAAAGAAACTCCAGTTCTACTTGGTTGCTTACTGCCTGCTCAGATGTGATCTATGCCTGATGTATAAGGCCATGTCCAACCCAGAATTAATGGACATGCTCCACCTCAAGAAAAACAAATCTCTTAGAGCCACACGCTCCAGTGAATTAAACCTCAGCAAAGCAATAAACAGGACGTGCTGGAGGGATAGATGCCTGTCCCAGAGACTTCCCTCACTCTGGAATAGAATCCCAGTTGATGTTAAGGCAGAGCCCCTTGCAGACTCTCTTCAAGAGGAATCTTGATGAGTGGATGGGAAATTGTAAATTTACCCCCGGGATCACTTCAGTGGCCCTGCTAGACAGAGGCCCAGGAAACTAATTTAAAAGGGAGGCGAAAGCCAACACATTCTGGCTAGGCTTATAAATGCCCTTGGGCAGATAGCCTAGTACCTGCCTATGAACCTACACAGTCTAGGGACCTAAACCTTGTCACCACAATAAACAGAACATGCCGGAGGGATAGATTCCTGTCCCACAGACTTCACATACTCCAGAGTAAACTACCTATCTATATCAAACAAAGCTCCTCATTAGCACTCTTCAAGGAAAATCTTGATTATTGGATGGGAAATAGGAAATTCACCCTGGGGATCACTTCTGTGTCTCTGTACGACAGTGGCACAGGAAAATACATTTCTTGGGTGGCAAAGGCCAGGGTACCTTTTCGGCTGGCCTTGTATAGGCCCCAGGGCTGATAGACTAGTACCTACCTATGAACCTTTGAACATTTGAGCCTTGCCTAAAAAAGGTAATATGGGGACAGCACGAGCCTTGGCCAGTATTCAGAAGCATAGGGGTGACAGGTGCAAACCATCTGTAGTGAAGCAACAAGGCTTGTCTATCATGTCATCACAGGCAGACAGAGACTGGATCCCCTTTGAATGACACCAGAAGCTCAGCCAATTGTTGAAGTTTATCATCTTTCTGTTATATTGCAGTATCATGTAGGTGAAGGTAAGATGCTACTCAAGGTTTGACCCCGTGTGTGCCAGCATGTGGTGCATCAACCCATATATGATATGGTCATGGCCTATGCATACAATACACTCACAATACACCTAGTATGATAAGCCTGCTGAGGTTAGCAAATGTGAAAAAAACCTTTGTGCAAACTGTCAGCAAGTAATGTCTGTATTGCACCCTGTAACTCCATATTGCTTGCTGAAGTGTAAAGACGTACTTAGTTTGGATTAAAAACACCGCACTTGCCAACTGTAGGAGGGGGGGTAGGGTTACCACCTGTCCCACTTTGCGAGGGGACAGTCCCACTTTAGGCAGTTGTGTCCTGCAAAAAATTGAAAAAATAGCAAATGTCCTGAGATTTTAGGACACAAATATTTCCTATATTTTATGTAACAGTTGCATAAAACAGTTATTCTGTATCTGAAATGCCTAAATGCTATAAGAAACAGAATAAGCAACTAAAATGCTACAAGAATAAGCTTTTATTTTGGCAAAACAGTGAAGTTCTGTCCTTTGTACAGGCTATGGGTATGTTTTGCCCTGCAAAATCTGATGTTTGTACCAAAAATGTCCCACTTTGGGCATTTGAAAAGGTGGCAACCCTAAGGGGGGGGTGCAAACCCAGATCCCCGCCCACACAGCTCCACCCACCCACGCAGCCCCGCCCATGAAGCCATTCCAGTGTCCCATTACTTGGCTATTTCTCCCTATTTGCCATAGACACTGTTCAAATTTCTCAGTGTGCATACTGTTTTATGCTTTACTTCTACAATGATTACAGATGTTTGGATTTAATTTACAACTTTTATTTCAAATGTTATAGCACAAACATTGACAGACATTTACTAAACCTAAACAAAGCAATAGCCTTACAATGAAAACAGACTTAGCATTAAAACTTCTCTAGCTTTGAAACCCACATTCACTGAAACAGCAATGAAACAGCAATGAAGCTCACATTCAAAGAAAATGCATTTGGCCAGTGGCAGGGTAAGTTTACCTTTGGGCAATTTTCAAATCATAGGTTTCTTGCACACATTTTAAGAACCATGCAAAAGTTCTTTGATTCACCTTCCTAATTGTATTAATTATACTATAGTTGACTACAACAGCATAACCATCAATATAATGAATTATCAAACTGCAACACCAATTAGTTGGCTACAAAAAAATCAGAGGCTTATTCGGGTTGCAAGAATATGCATGGTACTTAATTAAGAACCACAGATAGACTGCTACATGGTCAACAAGCAATTGGAGAATGAAGATAGAAGAGGATAAATTAAGGGTATAAAAGAGGAAATAAAGAACAGAAAATAAAAACATGAAAAAGAAAAAAAAAAAACAGGGGAAGTGAGAATAAGGAAAATGAGGTACACAGGCTAAGGAAAAGTAATGAAGGAGAGGGGCAGACAACAAGGTTACTGCTGCCAACTAGCCAGAGGGAAGGAGGGATAAAAGGGAGAGTCTCAACTTATGGGAACTCAACAGAAGCATAAAATACTAAAAAAGTTACAAATGCCAATAAACAATAAGACAATGGATCGCAAAGTGATAGAAAAAAAATGGGAGGAAACCTGGAAAGAGTCAATAAATCAAGGTAACAAAAGATTTTACCAGAAGACAAGGACAAATGGTATATTGGACCTACTCAATTATTTTTTATTAGAAAGTTAAGTTTTTGCAGGACAAAATGCCAGGCAATTTATTTCTTTTAACTCTGCTTATATAAAATATCTAAATACATAAAAAAGGCCGTGTGTTGCTTACTTTTACACCAAGCATCATTATGCCATGATCCCAAAAGACAGTGGAGACTATTCTGCTGTCTGTTCTTTCTGGATCACATATGCTGATAGGAACAAAGTCTAAAACACCACAATACTACTATTAAAAATATCCAACTAAATTTAAGAAAAATAGCACTTAGACTTTGAAAATTAAAGTGCAAATTGGATACACATTACAGACGTGAACATCTGACAAGCACTCCATTTCAAACAAAACCATGAGAACTACCTTATGTAAAACAATACACTGTTGTTGAGAGAGGGCATTGGGAAGCCAGAGTAAATGGTCTAGAATGTGGCTGCAGAGTCAAACAAAAAAGTACAAATAACGCAGTTAAAGTGCAAGAGGCATCAATCCTGTCCAATTATCTAAACGCAGATGCAAGCAGAAAAATAAACATAAAACATGATGAGTGACCGATAAGAATTTAATTGACAACAGCATGTTTGTGGATCCAATTTCTGCACAAGGAGATATATAATTAAAATACTAACAACAAATAAAAAAACTATGAAAAACAAGACCAAAATTGAGTGTAGTCAAAAAGAGATACAAAAATAAGAAATATACACAAGTACAGAATACTGCAAAATACACAAAGAAAAAAAAACTCTGAAAAAATTGGTACACAAGTGCTTATTCATAGCAAGGAATTGTAGGAGAAAGTATTACTTGGCAGACCAAATTTTGACGTACCTGGTATCATGCTAGAAAAAAGTGGATGGAACAAATGCCACATGACTTTGAAAGAAAAAAGGCATTACACCAGAGTGTTAATCAATGCAAACATCACATACATTCAATATATACAAACGTTATATTTCACAGTGTTTTAAATAAGTAGTGAAAATCCATGTAAACAGGCTACCTTTAAAAGGAACTTCTAACCAAAGAAAATCTAAACAAAATTACTTAAACACAGTTGAAAATATTCTACTGTAATGTAACTCACTAATACACAATTCATTAAACTGACACTGCCAAGCTGTTTTTTTCAAGGTTTGTTTTAGGCTCGTTGTCCAGTTCTACCACACGGTCTGCTATGGTTGTACCATTAAACATCAAAAGGATGACATACTTTTCCTTCACCAAAAGAATTATAATGCTTAACAAAAGTAAATTGGTCGATCATCTTAACAAGCACACTAGCCACTAAGTGAACTGCATATGTCAAACAACTGAAAACAGAGGTATCTAAATGTGATCAGCTTCCTTTTTACAGTTTAAAAGCCAACTCACCTGATGCAGGTAAAGTTAATTCAGTACTTATTTTGGTCTCTGCTGCCCACCTTTAGGATCAAATCATTAAACAACTGCATTCAAGAAGTTATAACACAATTCAGCAACATTAGGCCAACAATTCACTCAAGATGTTAACTGGCACGGGTGATTTTGTCATGCATGCTTTATAATAAAAGTTGTCAGCAATTCGTGTGTAACATGTTTGGACTTGACATCTAGATCCAATTCCAACTAAGACACATAACTTGAATTCATTAACCTGGGTAGGATTCTAATGACACCAAAATAACATTTGTTTCATCAACCACTCTTTACTTTTAAGTATTCTTGTTTCTCTAAGCTGAAACAGCATAATATTTTTAACTATAATACAACATAACAGGAGCTCGCTCCCCAGCCCTGGCAACACAGACCCACATCTTGTTGCATCTTTCCTGTTGCTGTGAATACATGCAATAGTCAAAACAATCATTAGCTACACTACTACTTCAGTGATTAAAGCGAACAGCTGCAGTGTCACTTACGTAAATACAAAGAAAAGCATTGTGGAGCCCATTAGGAAGGTCGTTGCTGCCGACACAGGGATGTACTTGCTAAGTTTAAACTTCTTTCCCGTTGAGCTCTGGACCTAATTCCACTCTGCAGCATAGCCCAAGCCCAGACAAGGGGATCAGAATAAAAAAGAACCAAAATGTAAGACCTGAAGACAGGCAGGACAAAACGAGCCTCAACTCACTGAGGGGGTTCTAGTATTAATTTGCTGGCCCAAGGCACAGTCCCAACTGCTGCAGGCCAGCACGACTCACCCTTTAATCACCTGATCTGAAGTAATGATGAGCACAAAGAAACATAACACTGTTGGGTTCAACACTTGCCTGCAGATTGTGACTATGGCTCTCCCACAGAATTCCACATCTCTTACAGATCTCCATTTACTTGCTGTCCTACACACACAACAGAACATCATGTTGTATTTAAAATTTCGCTCATGGGCAGAAAGGAATACCGCTACCAGACAATTTGTGTGACAATGCATGACATGACAGGTGTGTGCGCGACTGGAACGTTCTTAAAGAAGAACGCCTGTATAAACGAAAACAGTATTTTTTTTTTAAATTAAAAAGCTAATGTGACAAACTCTTGGCAAGCAAGTCAAAATCCAGGGGGTTACAAGTGCACCCCCTTGCACCTGCCTGTGGGCGCCCTTGTGTGTGTGTCTCCCTGGGGTGAAGCAACCTTTTTGGAGACTACTCAAACACCTTAAAAGTGGTATACTCATCTTTGTCAAGTCCGATGATGTCACCATCCTACAAGTAGACCTGTGGAAAGAAGAAATCCAAGTAATGTGTATAGCGCATAGTATAAATGCGTATTGCTGTAGTATCACAAAGTAGTTAGGTAGGGGTTTGAATCCTGCACTTGCCAACTGTGTATGTGTGTCTCCCTGGGGAGGAGCAATCTTTTTGGAGACTACTCAAACACCTTAAAAGTGGTATGCTCATCTTTGTCAAGTCCGATGATGTCACCATCCTACAAACAGACCTGTGGAAAGGTGACATCCAAGTAATGTGTATAGTGCATTGTGTAAATGCATACTGCTGTAGTATTATAATATAGTTAGGTAGGGGTTTGAATCCTGCACTTGCCAACTATGTGTGTCTGCCTGAGGAAGAACAACCTTTTTGGAGACTAATCAAACACCTTAAAAGTGGTATACTCATCTTTGTCAAGTCCGATGATGTCACCATCCTGCAAATATACCTGTGGAAAGGTGAAATCCCAGTAATGTTTGTAGCACATTGTGCAAATGCGTACTGCTGTAGTATCATAATTTAGTTAGGAAAGAGTTTGAATCTCACATTTGCTGAATGTGTGTGTGTGTCTGTGTTCTAGGTGTGTGACACCGTTGGCCAGTGTGGAGTGGGTTTTTGATTTTTATAGTGTATGACATCTCACAATGACAACTGTATGTGCATTACACATATAAGGTAGCTGTGGGGCAAATCCATATACATACATGTGACCTCAAGTATTTCATAGGTGGGTACTCTGCTTTCTCCATGAATGCATGTGTTATCTTTGCCAGAGTGTGCTGGCACTTTCCAGACCTTAGGTCACTTCTGTTTGCTTGTGACAAGCTTAGCCACTGCAGTGATCCCTGGGCTATGGCTTCTGTTTCACATCCACTCATCAAGGTTTCTATTGAAGAGTGTGAATGAGGGTTTATGCTTGAGGTATATTTCAAACCTGTTCCAAAGCAAGCAAAGTCTGGCAAAGATGACTAATCATTATAGGTGTGCAACAACCTCTGTGGATCTGCATGCAAACCCTTTATTGCTTATGTGCTCCACAGAGGGATTTCCAAAACCCTTTGGTAATGTGATTATCAAAGGAGAGATGACTTAACACATGGGTCTATGTATACATTAGTACCTGTTCCACATTTTGGGGGCTACTACTTATGTGGTACTCTGGGGATACTTTGTTTTCTAAAAGTAGATAACTATGCTCTCTTAGGCTTATAGCTTTACAGCATGAGTTTGACACCAGGTAGCTATCTGTATGATACCCTTTTGGAGGATGTGTGTGTCATCTGGAGAATAAAGTATAGCCCACAGTATGCATTTTCATCAAACGTGGGCAGACATATCCCTACTGTGTTTGCTTGTACCTAGGAAAGCTATATGCCAAACATGAGTGGTCCCAGGACTGAGTGCAGGTGAATACCACTTGTTACTGGCATAGAATAGTACATGGAGGCTGCAAATGTTACTGTGTGTCCTACATCTGTGCATCAGTTGTCAAGCCATCATCTAACAATCGTTTATGGTCAGTCTGTTGAGGTTATGTGTAATACCAGTATGTGGGATGGGTATGAGTTGCCGGTGAGCTATAGCTTGGCTGTGTTGGCCTCCCCTCCCTGACCTATAGCCTTGTTTACTGGCTTGAAGTCTACTAGGTGTAGGAGCCATGATCTGGACTTTAGAAAACCTAAGTGGGTATGGTGCAGTGTTTGCAGGTTCATAATGTCTTTGTTAATGAGTTCCATAATGTTGTGCTCCATAGCCTTCCAGATAACATTGGTGTGGCTTATAGGGTGAGAGTTTCCAGGACTTGTTGTAGTTCTACCCTTAATCAATTTATAATCCACAAAATGAAGCAGCTTTTCAGACAAAACAATAAAGCCCTGAGCAGGGCAAGCTTGGAAAATTGTGAAAAAAATCCTGCAGATGGCTCAGCACACTTCAGTTCACTTTATTCCACAGAAACACAGCACATTAACTCTCCACCATACGTTTTCGTTTTAAAAATCACTTCCTCAGATCTGAGGAAGTGATTTTTAAAATGAAAACGTATGGTGGAGAGTTAGTGTGCTATGGAATAAAGTGAACTGAAGTGTGCTGAGCCATCTGCGGGTATTTTTCACAATTTTCCAAGCTTGCCCTGCTCAGGGCTTTATTGTTTTGCCTGAAAAGCTGCTTCATTTTGTGGATTACAAGTTTTATTTGGAAGCTGCTGTGAATTTTCTTTTGTTTTTTATTAATCAATTTATGTTAACATTTGCACTGGGTGTGAAGAGGGTGGACAGGTTTAAGAATAAGTATATTAGAGGGTCCGGCCAGGTTTGAAGGTTAGTAGACCATGCCAGATAGGCAGGATTAAGTTAGTTTGTACATGTGCTGAGGAGGGATGCAGAGTATATTGTGAAATAAATGCTAAGGATGAAGCCACCAGGTAACAGGAAAAGAGGAATGCCTAAGATGAGGTTTATGGCTGTGGTGAGAGAGGACATGCAGGTGGATGGTGTGACTGTGCAAGATGCAGCGGGCAAGAAGACATGGAAACAGATGATGTACTGTGGCGACCCCTAATGGGAGCATCCGAAAGGAGAAGAAGACGTTGTAGCTCAACACTTGTGGACTGTGAACACCATTACCGTATGTCATTCCACATGTATGTAACCTGTATAGAGGCTCCATCTGGACAGAGCATTTAGGTGAGTGGTGACTTCATATGTCAGCTTGTGTATGACACAGCCAGGGACACTGTCCAGTACCATTGCCACTGTGGTGTGGACCTTGTTAAAGAGATGTTTTAACTAGAGTGTCTGTGAATTATCAGGTATTACATTCTGCAGGTCTGGAAATGTGGCCCTTGTATAGCGACAGGGTGGTGAAATCCGCATTCAAACTGTTGACAAGGAATTGGTAATGTCAGTCAGATAAGTGTACTTTGTGACCATTTACATTAACTGTGACCCGCTATGAGATTTCCCCTGTACATTATGAACAACAGTAAAGACAGCTTTAATGTTGTCTTTGGAATCATTGCCATTTTGTATTTTGAAGCTTGCCTTGTATGTTTATTGAGGGATTGAATTTTCCAAATGATACTGACCAGAGAGGTTCTCTCTTGTTGGTATGTAACTCTTTTTTGGTATAACATCACACCTTCCATTATATATTTAGTTTCTGACAGGGGTTCATGAGACTAATGCACTTTTGCTGTATAAGTGAGAATTTCTTGTGTTTGTGATAGCACAGTCCATGCAACCCTGTAGGTGAACAGTGTGCATTAATACAGGATTATGCAGCTGGGACACTGTTAACCTTAGTAATGCAAACCAATGACAGATAGGAACAACAGCATCACCCACAGCACAGTGCCAACCTGTGTCATACACACGCATGCATACTCAAGTTCCAAAACGTGTGTAGTACAATGCATACTGGCCACCAATAGAAACTATGGAGTGTTAACACTGGCCAATACAGGGCATGTCACCCTGCCCATGTGTCCAATATGCATGTACATGCAGACAGTGCACCTCCACCATGTTCACAAATGTACACCTGCAAACCTGTGCTGCACACACCCCACACTTACTGTCCACTGTATAACACATGCTGACACAGCTACACACATCAGCTAAGTGGCACATGGGCAAACAAAACACAATTGGAATAAACACTGGTGGAAACAATACAACATTACTAATTACAGCTTTAATGCATCATGCCTGCTCAGCTACAACTTCAAGGATATCATTACATGTTACTGCTGACAACATGCTACACATGCAACCATTGCTATACTTTATCAAAGTCACCCTGTGCATCAGCACCATGTTAGCCTGTTCCTTCATCAATGTTACAGATGACAGGAGGTGGCACAGGTTTCATCATATGCACAGGGTGTGTTGTTGGTTTGCCAGAGGCCTACACTGAGCCATACAATCGACATGTGTGTGAGTGTGTGTATGAGGGCCATGAGTACTGTTATGGGAAATGTTGATGTAATGCATGTGGGTATGTGTTTGCCCTAGGTTTCTGGTTTATGTGTGTGTGTCTGCATGCACACAGTTCCACCATGTGGCTGCCATATACGGGGATTTGTGGGACAGCTACAGACTGTAACTGGCAGGCTTTACAGATCACCGTCTCTGGCCACGGATATTGGACCTGTGCCTGGCAGGGGTGCTACAGACAGTATCAGGTACTAATCCAGACTGGGTACTATCCTCAGAGGTTGACATATGTCCACTGGATCCAGGTCCCTGTTGGGACTGGCCAGAGCCACGTGCACGTGGTCTTCTAGGATGGTCTATGGACAGCCCCCCCCAACATTGCTGGGGCTGGTACTGGCACTACGGGAGAGGCTGTGACTTGCTGGACATCCATGGCGACCTCCAGCTGCTGATGTTGCTGGCATACATCCCCATCGACGTCTCAACCATCCCGCACTGTCCTGACACATGGACATGACATTGTGTAGGACATCCAATGTCTCACCCCAACGTCTATCAATGACCTCAGTGTAATTACGTATGGCACCTGCTAGGTCACGGATACTGTCATTTACAGAGGTGTTATGAGCCCTCTGTGCCCCTATTCCCTGTCTGGTGTACCGCTCGATTCGTGCCTGTGCCTCCATGACAGCCTGGAACATGCATGTGGTTGAAAGAGTTGTGGCACGTCTGCCAGGGGCATGATGACCAGCAGTGCTCTGACAAGAAACCCTGGGCATCTGCCTATGTGGTACCGTTCCAGACATCTGGCTATGGCTGCTGTGTCCTGATACATGTGCCATAGATACCACACTGTCCTGGCCAGTGCCAACCATACACTGTCCCTCAGCTAAGGGCAATGGTGATGATGGATGTAGAGGCAGCATGACTGTGTGCATGGATGAGGTGGAGACTTGTGTATTGCCAACTGGTGGCCCAACAACAGACCCTGACAAACCTGCCTGTGCCTCAACACACCTATCCTCATGATCACTGTCTGTCTCAGTGACATCAGGTTCCCTGCTGTACAGAACCAGCCCCACCTCAGCACCTGTGAGAGGAAAACAGGAAACACACTTTAAGACCTGAACATGATGTCAGACCACATGCACACATGCACAAATGCGATACGCACACATGAGCATGCACATGCACACATGCACATGCATACATGCACACATGTGCACATGCACATGTACACATGCACACATGCACATGCACACATGCACACATGTGCACATGCACACATGCACACATGCACACATGTACACATGCACACATGCACATGCACATGCGCACATGCACACATGCACATGTGCACACATGCACACGTGCACACACACAAATACACTCCTCCCTAAAACACACACACACACACACAAACACACACACACAACACCAGCAATCTCAGAACATACACAACAGCAGGTGATGGTGGGGTAGAGTATTACAAGCAAAACAGTCATATCACACATGTCAGCATGCAGGACATGTGTTGCTCAACAGCATGCAGTGCAAGTGTAGACAGTCTTTGTTACTAACACTATACATGGCTTTGATGCATGTGTTTTATTATTAGGTGATTGGCCTCCCCTGGAAAGCAATCCATTCATGGACACAACATTGCTGTGCAAGTATTCAAAACTCTGTAATGTACTGTGCAGCATAACTCACAGGTCTACATACCATGGCTGGATGTGTATCTGTGTGTCAGATAGGTATCCAATGCTGATTACAGCCTCTGTGTCTTTAGCAAATAATTTTGGACACAGTTTTAGCACATGCATGATGAGTATTCGCACAACATCATCAGTGGTGCATGTATAATTGATGGAATACCATTCGTCCACATACCCAATGTACAGTAGTTATGGTGAGTGTAGATCATATTGTGGACATGCCAGTATCATCCATGACATGGCATGCTAAAACACAACTGCATATTTAAACATCACGCATACCCAATGTGTGTCATATGACCTAGCCACTGAATAGCATCACAAAACATATATGTGTCAGTTGTGCAAATAGTGATTGGTATGCATATTGTTTAGAGGTGCATATGTTTGCACACACACAACATTGAGGTGTATAGCAATGAATGCTATGTGTAGTACTGTGGTTACAATAACTGGATGGGGTATAGTAACATAGGCCATCATTATGAAGCATCATGTGGTCACTCAAGGCTACAAATGTTTCCCAAACCAGCACTAATCACGCTGTACTGGAACTGTACTACCTTGGCTACATTCACCATTTCACAACCAGTTGTTACGTGGGTTTGTAAGGAGGCCAATAAGGAGCATTCCCTGACATGAAAGTGTAGCATGTTGCAGAGTGTTTAAATGGCCCATGATAGGCCTCTACCTCACAGGTATATTATGTGTAATGTGTGGATGAGATTTTGGATACTGGAATGTGTCTTTACAGAGGGTTTGTGAATCCTTTATGTGTAGCATGTTAAAATGCTCTGTGTATGACATAGTTGTGTATGTTATGTGCTTGTTGAGTATCAACTTTGCCTTTCCAATGGTCACTACAGTGTAGCCACATTTGTTTGAGATGATCTGGGTATTGCATGTGTTTGAGGCAGCTAATCACATTAGTGGGATGTGCATGGTCTTACACCAAACATGCAAAGCATGCATTATGGGTAGGTGTGTTACATGTGTACATGGCCTACACCTTAACTATGGCATGCACTTTTTATTTACAATAATACATTTAGAACACACTCACCAGCATCTGTCTGCTGCCTTGATGTCACCCCAGAGGGACCTACATAGAGATGAGACAGTTTGTCAGTGGCCACAACTGTGGCATTGCTACTGTGTGTTTGCAATCTTACAGTAGAACAACAGTTTACATTCACAGGCTTACAGATTATGTTCCAAATGATCAGTATTGCACAACAACAGGCTCCACATCTTCTAACTACACACTCCACATCTCACATATGCATGATCTACCAATACAGATAACAGTAGTCTACAGATATGCCATGTTACCTGCATGCTCCATGTGTGGTTGCTGGGTGGCTACAACCTCCATCATGGGGTATGTCTGCTGCTGTTATTGTTGGGCAGGTGCCACAAGGTCTAGGAGCAGCTCCTCCACGCTGGTGAGGGGGGATGGATATTAACACCACCTCCTGTTGCAAGCTGTTGTCTTTGCACATCAGAAGCACGCTGGCGGACATGTCTGAGTAGATCACTGCAGTGGTGGTGTACTGCTCATATGTCTGGTTATGCAGGCCTACCTCATTGACCCACCGGACAACATCTTGCCACATTGCAGTGAGCTCCTGCTGGTTCTGGCTGGTTTGTGAGAACATTAGACTGTAGTGCTGAATCATGCAGCTAGTAATGATCTCATCTTCAGCACTACTATAGCTGGGATTTCTGTGATGTGCCATGATCCTTGGAAGACATAAAGAAAAAATATATCTGAGCAAGTCATATGGCACATTTAACATTATACAGTACAGATATCACTGAACTGCCATATATAGCAACCTATTAGCTAACTGAGAGTGAAACACTTTAACTACCACTTATCACTGCTCACCCCACAACTACTTGAAAGTGCCTGGCTCACTCTATCTAATGAACCATGTTCTGCACAGCATCAAAATAAAATCACTATATAAGACTATACAAGAGTACCTGGCACACTGTATGCAACACAATGCACCACCTAGCTGCAGCAGATATACATCAAGCTGATGTGTAAAGAAATATGTCATCCATCACAATGAGTGTAAGGTCCAGAAAATGTATTACTATTATACCACACAACTTGTTAATGGCAAACCCGTGATCAAAATATGTGCACAATTGGGAATATAGGTCACATATTGCTGTAGTCCACTACAAATGTTGCTAGATATGCAGTTATATGTTTTACCACACATATGACAGAGGACATGTTACAGACATACCCACACACACATCAGACATAATTACAGGACACAAAGGTATGGCAACCCAGATAAGCTTTACGTGTGTACTATACAGTATTGTGTGTCAGTACTTACAAAACATTAATCTTGGGGAATGTAATCTGTGATGAATACAGGGACCACACAAAACAGTGGATGCAAGCAATGTGGACATACACCATACTTTGCTGTACAGGCCCAGAGCTTCAAGTAGTACTACAGTACACACAGGATTTGATTCAACATCAGTACCAATCAATAATCATAGATGTAGTCCTTTAGCCTCCAATGACACCCCCAGTTAAAACCAAGGGACTTAATCACACTGTATGCCATAGCACTTTTTCTGCCTAGCAACAGAATACACATCTTTTTGCTGGGATCAAAGCAAGGACCCATAATACCATGACATAAACAGTTTCCCACTAAGCTATCCCACAAATACGTACCTTTGACATATTCACAAACACATTGACCACCACAGTCAGTCAACAGTACAGAGAATCTATTGCAACAAGTAGATGTAAGTGCGTATGAGTATATATGACTCTCTCTCTCTCTCTCTCTCTATATATATATATATATATGTATGTATGTATGTATATATACATACACACATCCATTGGTGTACATATACATATATATGTAGGCACATATACATTTCACCTTTCATAGTGGGAATATCAATTATGCAAAGGATGTGAGGTGTACAGTAATGTAATAATATCGCACAGTGATAAATGCATTGAAAGTGTTCACAGCCCAGGTAGCTTCAGCAGGCCTCACTGGCTTCAACATTGCAAACTGAACAAACCACCCACACTGTTTAACCACCACATGTCATATACCAGCACTGTATGCTGTCTTGTTCATCACACACTTAAACCTACATACAAATATGCACACACTAACCTTCACCAACATATATATTTCCACCCTTCACAAACAGTTGCAATATGTCCCCTGCTCTTTGTACATAAACAGATGTGAATATATATGACACATATATATTTCTCCGTATGTGTGTGGCATACACACACAAGGTCCACACTGTTGTAAGTCCCTGGACCTCACAGCTGAACTGTTGGGCCTTGCTGCAACACAAACAGGTGTCACATGTGAACACACACTAACATTAGAGGGGGTATATATAGCTACAAATGCTAGATAAGCATACTAGACTGCTACAGCAGTAGCAGTTGCCAATGCTAAGCTACACTTTAATATGACTATCATGCATGTGTTGCTCTGTCACACCCATGTTTATATAATGGTAGCACTAATCCCCCCAACAGCCATTGGCCACACTACTATACAGAACACAGATAACATGGATCAGATTTTTGACAATTACTGCTGAGCTACACATTTCACAGGTATGTCCCACTGCCCACAGGTACACACTGTATTGTCCATAGCAGTAGTTAAGCAGGACATCTGTGCATAGATAAGTACTGCTGCCACATATGAATGGTTCACATTATGTAGACTACTCTTCCAAAACATCTACTACATGCCAGTAAATACATATGTGTCACCTACCTTTCCTTTGTATTATTTGGTATTATTTCTTTTTCTTTTTCCTTTTCTCTGTCTCTGTCTCTGTCTCTCTCTCTCTCTCTCTCTCTGTCAATCTCTGCAATAGACGGATTACTACAAATGCCCTAGCAAGGCATATTATAGATTATCAGAACCATAAATTCAAATTTTTTATACTGTAAAAGGTAGATCACAACATTAGGGGAGGCCCATGGCAACTAAGATTAGAGGAAATAGAATTGGCATGGCAAATTCGTACGATGGCATATATTATTCCTGGATTAAATGAGTATTTGTCTATCAAATGTTTACTTAAAATAAAAGCTTTGGCCAGATAAACATAATAGGCTGTACCGAATTAATAGTTATATTGCCTTTTAATAAATAATTTTTCATATTTGAAGATATAAGAGATATGAATTTTAAAGCTAATTTGGTGTGGTTTTTAAGGATATTTTGAATTTTTAATATTGCATTAGAATGGTGTAAAAGTGATAAGTACTTATTGACTTATACAATTTATTCACAGGCAGACATTGGAGGCACTGGATCCCCCTTTGAATGAGTCACCCATAGAAGCTCAGCCAATTGTTGGAAGTTGCATATCATCCTTTTCTGTTATATTGCAGTATCATGTAGGTGAAGGTAAGATGCTACTCTCAAGCGTTTGACCCCGTGGTGTGTGCCAGCATGTGTGTGCATCAACCCATATATGAAATATGGTCATGGCCTATGGTCATACAATACACCTGCTGTCACACACCTAGTATGATAAGCCTGCTGGAGGTTAGCAAATGTGAAAAAACCTTCTGCAAACTGTCAAAGCAAGTAATGTCTGTATTGCAACCCTGTAACTCCATATTGCTTGCTGAAGTGTAAAGACGGACTTAGTTTGGATTAAAAACACCGTGACTTGCCAACTGTGTGGTAGGAGGGAGGGTAGGTTACCACCTGTCCCACTTTACAGGGGACAGTCCCACTTTAGGCAGTTGTGTCCTGCAAAAATTGAAAAAATAGCAATGTCCTGAGATTTTAGGACACAAATATTTCCTATATTTTATGTAACGAGTTACTGATAAAACTAGTTATTCCTTGTATCTGAAATGCCTACAATGCTATAAGAAACAGAATAAGCAACTAAAATGCTACAAGAATAAGCTTTTATTTTTGGCAAAACAGTGAAGTTCTGTCCTTTGTACAGGCTTATGGGTGCATGTTTTGCCCTGCAAAATCTGATGTTTGTGCCCAAAAATGTCCCACTTTTGGGCATTTTGAAAAAGGTGGCTTAACCCTAAGGGTGCAAAACCTAGATCCCGCCCCCCACACAGCTCCACCCACACACGCAGCTCCCTGCCCATGAAGCCATTCCGGTGTCCCATTACTATTATTTCTCCTTATTTGCCATAGACACTGTTCAAATTTCTCAGTGTGCATACTGTTTTATGCTTTACTTACAATGATTACAGATGTTTGGATTTAATTTACAACTTTTATTTCAAATGTTATAGCACAAACATTGGACAGACATTTACTAAACCTAAACAAAGCAATAGCGCACAATGAAAACAGACTTAGCATTAAAACTTCTCTAGCTTTGAAACCCACATTCACTGAAACAGCAATGAAACAGCAATGAAGCTCACATTTCAAAGAAAATGCATTTGGCCAGTGGCAGGTAAGTTTACCTTTGGGCAATTTCCTTTTCTCAAATCATAGGTTTCTGTACACATTTTAAGAACCATGCAAAAGTTCTTTGATTCACCTTCCTAATTGTATTAATTATACTATAGTTGACTACAACAGCATAACCATCAATATAATGAATTATCAAACTGCAACACCACCAGTTGGCTACAAAAAATCAGAGGCTTATTCGGTTGCAAGAATATGCATGGTACTCTAATTAAGAACCACAGATAGACTGCTACATGGTCAACAAGCAATTGGAGAATGAAGATAGAAGAGGATAAATTAAGGGTATAAAAAGAGGAAATAAAGAACAGAAAATAAAAACATGAAAAAGAAAAAAAAACAGGGGAAGTGAGAATAAGGAAAATGAGGTACACAGGCTAAGGAAAGTAATGAAGGAGAGGAATGCAAGCCAAGTTACTGCTGCCAACTAGCCAGAGGGGTGGAGGGATAAAAAGGGAGAGTCTCAACTTATGGAACTCAACAGAAGCATAAAAATACTAAAAAGTTACAAAATGCCAATAAACAAAGACAATGGATCGTGTAGTGCGAGAAAAAAATGGAGAAACCTGGAAAGAGTCAATAAATCAAGGTAACAAAAGATTTTACCAGAAGACAAGGACAAATGGTATATTGGACCTACTCAATTATTTTTTATTAGAAAGTTAAGTTTTTGCAGGACAAAATGCCAGGCAATTTATTTCTTTTAACTCTGCTTATATAAAATATCTAAATACATAAAAACGGCCGTGTGTTGCTTACTTTTACACCAAGCATCATTATGCCATGATCCCAAAAGACAGTGGAGACTATTGTGCTGTCTGTTCTTTCTGGATCACATATGCTGATAGGAACAAAGTCTAAAACACCACATACACACAATACTACTATTAAAAATATCCAACTAAATTTAAGAAAAATAGCACTTAGACTTTGAAAATTAAAGTGCAATTGATACACATTACAGACGTGAACATCTGACAAGCACTCCATTTCAAACAACAAAACCATGAGAACTACCTTATGTAAAACAATACACTGTTGTTGAGAGAGGGCATTGGGAAGCCAGAGTAAATGGTCTAGAATGTGGCTGCAGAGTCAAACAAAAAAGTACAAATAACGCAGTTAAAGTGCAAGAGGCATCAATCCTGTCCAATTATCTAAACGCAGATGCAAGCAGAAAAATAAACATAAAACATGATGAGTGACCGATAAGAATTTAATTGACAACAGCATGTTTGTGGATCAATTTCTGCACAAGGAGATATATAATTAAAATACTAACAACAAATAAAAACTATGAAAACAAGACCAAAATTGAGTGTAGTCAAAAAGAGATACAAAATAAGAAATATATACAAGTACAGAATACTGCAAATACACAAAGAAAAAAACTCTGAAAAAATTGGTACACAAGTGCTTATTCATAGCAAGGAATTGTAGGAGAAAGTATTACTTGGCAGACCAAATTTTGACGCATTTGGTATCATGCTAGAAAAAGTGGATGGAACAAATGCCACATGACTTTGAAAGAAAAAAAGGCATTACACTCCAGAGTGTTAATAAATCATGCAAACATACACACATTCAATATATACAAACGTTATATTTCACAGTGTTTTTAAATAAGTAGTGAAAATCCATGTAAACAGGCTACCTTTAAAAGGAACTTCTAACCAAAGAAAATCTAAACAAAATTACTTAAACACAGTTGAAAATATTCTACTGTAATGTAACTCACTAATACACAATTCATTAAACTGACACTGCCAAGCTGTTTTTTTCAAGGTTTGTTTTAGGCAGTTGTCCAGTTCTACCACACGGTCTGCTATGGTTGTAGCCATTAAACATCAAAAGGATGACATACTTTTCCTTCACCAAAAGAATTATAATGCTTAACAAAAGTAAATTGGTCGATCATCTTAACAAGCACACTAGCCACTAAGTGAACTGCATATGTCAAACAACTGAAAACAGAGGTATCTAAATGTGATCAGCCTTTTACAGTTTAAAAGCCAACTCACCTGATGCAGGTAAAGTTAATTCAGTACTTATTTTGGTCTCTGCTGCCCACCTTTAGGATCAAATCATTAAACAACTGCATTCAAGAAGTTATAACACAATTCAGCAACATTAGCCAACAATTCACTCAAGATGTTAACTGGCACGGGTGATTTTGTCATGCATGCTTTATAATAAAAGTTGTCAGCAATTTCAGGTGTAACATGTTTGGACTTGACATCTAGATCCAATTCCAACTAAGACACATAACTTGAATTCATTAACCTGGTAGGATTCTAATGACACCAAAATAACATTTGTTTCATCAACCACTCTTTACTTTTAAGTATTCTTGTTTCTCTAAGCTGAAACAGCATAATATTTTTAACTATAATACAACATAACAGGAGCTCCTCCCAGCCCTGGCAACACAGACCCACATCTTGTTGCATCTTTCCTGTTGCTGTGAATACATGCAATAGTCAAAACAATCATTAGCTACACTACTACTTCAGTGATTAAAGCTTAACAGCTGCAGTGTCACTTACGTAAATACAAAGAAAAGCATTGTGAGCCCATTAGGAAGGTTGCTGCCGACACAGGGATGTACTTGCTAAGTTTAAACTTCTTTCCCGTTGAGCTCTGGACCTAATTCCACTCTGCAGCATAGCCCAAGCCCGGACAAGGGGATCAGAATAAAAAAGAACCAAAATGTAAGACCTGAAGACAGGCAGGACAAAACGAGCCTCAACTCACTGAGGGGGTTCTAGTATTAATTTGCTGGCCCAAGGCACAGTCCCAACTGCTGCAGGCCAGCACGACTCACCCTTTAATCACCTGATCTGAAGTAATGATGAGCACAAAGAAACATAACACTGTTGGGTTCAACACTTGCCTGCAGATTGTGACTATGGCGCTCACACAGAATACCACATCTCTTACAGATCTCCATTTACTTGCTGTCCCACACACACAACAGAACATCATGTTGTATTTAAAAATTTCGCTCTCATGGGCAGAAAGGAATACCGCTACCAGACAATTTGTGTGACAATGCATGACATGACAGGTGTGCATATGACTGAACGTTCTTAAAGAAGAACGCCTGTATAAACGAAACAGTATTTTTAAATTAAAAAGCTAATGTGACAAACTCTTGTAAGCAAGTCAAAACTTAGGTTACAAGTGCACCCTTGCACCTGCCTGTGAAGCCCTTGTGTGTGTCTCCCTGGGGTGAAGCAACCTTTGGAGACTACTCAAACACCTTAAAAGTGGTATACTCATCTTTGTCAAGTCCGATGATGTCACCATCCTACAAGTAGACCTGTGGAAAGAAGAAATCAAGTAATGTGTATACGATAGTATAAATGCGTATTGCTGTAGTATCACAAAGTAGTTAGGTAGGGGTTTGAATCCTGCACTTGCCAACTGTGTATGTGTGTCTCCTGGGGAGGAGCAATCTTTTGGAGACTACTCAAACACCTTAAAAGTGGTATGCTCATCTTTGTCGGTCCGATGATGTCACCATCCTACAAACAGACCTGTGGAAAGGTGACATCCAAGTAATGTGTATAGTGCATTGTGTAAATGCATACTGCTGTAGTATTATAATAATATAGTTAGGTAGGGTTTGAATCCTGCACTTGCCAACTATGTGTGTCTGCCTGAGGAAGAACAACCTTTTGGAGACTAATCAAACACCTTAAAAGTGGTATACCTATCTTTGTCAAGTCCGATGATGTCACCATCCTGCAAATATACCTGTGGAAAGGTGAAATCAGTAATGTTTGTAGCACATTGTGCAAATGCTACTCGCTGTAGTATCATAATTTAGTTAGGAAAGAGTTTGAATCTCACATTTGCTGAATGTGTGTGTGTGTCTGTGTTCTAGGTGTGTGACACCGCTGGCCAGTGTGGAGTGGGTTTTGATTTTATAGTGTATGACATCTCATTAATGACAACTGTATGTGCATTACACATATAAGGTAGCTGTGGGGCAAATCCATATACATACATGTGACCTCAAGTATTTCATAGGTGGGTACTCTGCTTTCTCCATGAATGCATGTGTTATCTTTGCCAGAGTGTGCTGGCACTTTCCAGACCTTAGGTCACTTCTGTTTGCTTGTGACAAGCTTAGCCACTGCAGTGATCCCTGGGCTATGGCTTCTGTTTCACATCCACTCATCAAGGTTTCTATTGAAGAGTGTGAATGAGGGTTTATGCTTGAGGTATATTTCAAACCTGTTCCAAAGCAAGCAAAGTCTGGCAAAGATGACTAATCATTATAGGTGTGCAACAACCTCTGTGGATCTTGCATGCAAACCCTTTATTGCTTATGTGCTCCACAGAGGGATTTCCAAAACCCTTTGGTAATGTGATTATCAAAGGAGAGATGACTTAACACATGGGTCTATGTATACATTAGTACCTGTTCCACATTTTGGGGGCTACTACTTATGTGGTACTCTGGGGATACTTTGTTTCTAAAAGTAGATAACTATGCTCTCTTAGGCTTATAGCTTTACAGCATGAGTTTGACACCAGGTAGCTATCTGTATGATACCCTTTTGGAGGATGTGTGTGTCATCTGGAGAATAAAGTATAGCCCACGGTATGCATTTTCATCAAACGTGGCCAGACATATCCCTACTGTGTTTGCTTGTACCTAGAAAGCTATATGCCAAACATGAGTGGTCCCAGGACTGAGTGCAGGTGAATACCACTTGTTACTGGCATAGAATAGTACATGGAGGCTGCAAATGTTACTGTGTGTCCTACATCTGTGCATCAGTTGTCAAGCCATCATCTAACAATCGTTTATGGTCAGTCTGTTGAGGTTATGTGTAATACCAGTATGTGGGATGGGTATGAGTTGCCGGTGAGCTATAGCTTGGCTGTGTTGGCCTCCCCTCCCTGACCTATAGCCTTGTTTACTGGCTTGAAGTCTACTAGGTGTAGGAGCCATGATCTGGACTTTAGAAAACCTAAGTGGGTATGGTGCAGTGTTTGCAGGTTCATAATGTCTTTGTTAATGAGTTCCATAATGTTGTGCTCCATAGCCTTCCAGATAACATTGGTGTGGCTTATAGGGTGAGAGTTTCCAGGACTTGTTGTAGTTCTACCCTTAATCAATTTATAATCCACAAAATGAAGCAGCTTTTCAGACAAAACAATAAAGCCCTGAGCAGGGCAAGCTTGGAAAATTGTGAAAAAAATCCTGCAGATGGCTCAGCACACTTCAGTTCACTTTATTCCACAGAAACACAGCATTAACTCTCCCATACGTTTCGTTTTAAAATCACTTCCACAGATCTGAGGAAGTGATTTTTAAAATGAAAACGTATGAAGAATTATGGAAGTGTATAAAGTGAACTGAAGTGTGCTGAGCCATCTGCGGGTATTTTCACAATTTTCCAAGCCCCTGCTCAGGCTTCTTTATTGTTTTGCCTGAAAGCTGCTTCATTTTGTGGATTACAAGTTTTATTTGGAAGCTGCTGTGAATTTTCTTTTGTTTTTTATTAATCAATTTATGTTAACATTTGCACTGGGTGTGACGAGGGTGGACATGTTTAAGAATAAGTATATTAGAGGGTCCGGTCAGGTTTGAAGGTTAGTAGACCATGCCAGATAGGCAGGTTTAATTTGGTTTGTACATGTGCTGAGGAGGGATGCAGAGTATATTGTGAAATAGATGCTAAGGATGAAGCCACTAGGTAACAGGAAAAGAGGAATGCCTAAGTTGAGCTTTATGGCTGTGGTGAGAGAGGACATACAGCTGGATGGTGTGACAGTGCAAGATGCAGAGGACAGGAAGACATGGAAACAGATGTACTGTGGCGACCCCTAATGGGAGCATCCGAAAGAAGAAGATGTTGTAGCTCAACACTTGTGGACTGTGAACACCATTACCGTATGTCTTTCCACATGTATGTAACCTGCATAGAGGCTCCATCTGGACAGAGCGTTTAGGTGAGTGGTGACTTCATATGTCAGCTTGTGTATGACACAGCCAGGGACACTGTCCAGTACCATTGCCACTGTGGTGTGGACCTTGTTAAAGAGATGTTTTAACTAGAGTGTCTGTGAATTATCAGGTATTACATTCTGCAGGTCTGGAAATGTGGCCCTTGTATAGCGACAGGGTGGTGAAATCCGCATTCAAACTGTTGACAAGGAATTGGTAATGTCAGTCAGATAAGTGTACTTTGTGACCATTTACATTAACTGTGACCCGCTATGAGATTTCCCCTGTACATTATGAACAACAGTAAAGACAGCTTTAATGTTGTCTTTGGAATCATTGCCATTTTGTATTTTGAAGCTTGCCTTGTATGTTTATTGAGGGATTGAATTTTCCAAATGATACTGACCAGAGAGGTTCTCTCTTGTTGGTATGTAACTCTTTTTTGGTATAACATCACACCTTCCATTATATATTTAGTTTCTGACAGGGGTTCATGAGACTAATGCACTTTTGCTGTATAAGTGAGAATTTCTTGTGTTTGTGATAGCACAGTCCATGCAACCCTGTAGGTGAACAGTGTGCATTAATACAGGATTATGCAGCTGGGACACTGTTAACCTTAGTAATGCAAACCAATGACAGATAGGAACAACAGCATCACCCACAGCACAGTGCCAACCTGTGTCATACACACGCATGCATACTCAAGTTCCAAAGCGTGTGTAGTACAATGCATACTGGCCACCAATAGAAACTATGGAGTGTTAACACTGGCCAATACAGGGCATGTCACCCTGCCCATGTGTCCAATATGCATGTACATGCAGACAGTGCACCTCCACCATGTTCACAAATGTACACCTGCAAACCTGTGCTGCACACACCCCACACTTACTGTCCACTGTATAACACATGCTGACACAGCTACACACATCAGCTAAGTGGCACATGGGCAAACAAAACACAATTGGAATAAACACTGGTGGAAACAATACAACATTACTAATTACAGCTTTAATGCATCATGCCTGCTCAGCTACACCTTCAAGGATATCATTACATGTTACTGCTGACAACATGCTACACATGCAACCATTGCTATACTTTATCAAAGTCACCCTGTGCATCAGCACCATGTTAGCCTGTTCCTTCATCAATGTTACAGATGACAGGAGGTGGCACAGGTTTCATCATATGCACAGGGTGTGTTGTTGGTTTGCCAGAGGCCTACACTGAGCCATACAATCGACATGTGTGTGAGTGTGTGTATGAGGGCCATGAGTACTGTTATGGGAAATGTTGATGTAATGCATGTGGGTATGTGTTTGCCCTACGTTAATGGTTTATGTGTGTGTGTCTGCATGCACACAGTTCTACCATGTGGCTGCCATATATGAGGATTTGTGGGACAGCTACAGACTGTACCTGGCAGGCTTTACAGATCACCGTCTCTGGCCACGGATATTGGACCTGTGCCTGGCAGGGTGCTACAGACAGTATCAGGTACTAATCCAGACTGGGTACTATCCTCAGAGGTTGACATATGTCCACTGGATCCAGGTCCCTGTTGGGACTGGCCAGAGCCACGTGCACGTGGTCTTCTAGGATGGTCTATGGACAGCCCCCCAACATTGCTGGGGCTGGTACTGGCACTACTGGAGTGGCTGTGACTTGCTGGACATCCAAGGTGACCTCCAGCTGCTGATGTTGCTGGCATACATCCCCATCGACGTCTCAACCATCCCGCACTGTCCTGACACATGGACATGACATTGTGTAGGACATCCAATGTCTCACCCCAACGTCTATCAATGACCTCAGTGTAATTACGTATGGCACCTGCTAGGTCACGGATACTGTCATTTACAGAGGTGTTATGAGCCCTCTGTGCCCCTATTCCCTGTCTGGTGTACCACTCCATTCGTGCCTGTGCCTCCATGACAGCCTGGAACATGCATGTGGTTGAAAGAGTTGTGGCACGTCTGCCAGGGGCATGATGACCAGCAGTGCTCTGACAAGAAACCCTGGGCATCTGCCTATGTGGTACCGTTCCAGACATCTGGCTATGGCTGCTGTGTCCTGATACATGTGCCATAGATACCACACTGTCCTGGCCAGTGCCAACCATACACTGTCCCTCAGCTAAGGGCAATGGTGATGATGGATGTAGAGGCAGCATGACTGTGTGCATGGATGAGGTGGAGACTTGTGTATTGCCAACTGGTGGCCCAACAACAGACCCTGACAAACCTGCCTGTGCCTCAACACACCTATCCTCATGATCACTGTCTGTCTCAGTGACATCAGGTTCCCTGCTGTACAGAACCAGCCCCACCTCAGCACCTGTGAGAGGAAAACAGGAAACACACTTTAAGACCTGAACATGATGTCAGACCACATGCACACATGCACAAATGCGCACATGCACACATGAGCATGCACACATGCACACATGCACATGCATACATGCACACATGTGCACATGCACATGTACACATGCACACATGCACATGCACACATGCACACATGTGCACATGCACACATGCACACATGTACACATGTGCACATGCACATGCCCACGTGCGCACATGCACACATGCACATGTGCACACATGCACACGTGCACACACACAAATACACTCCTCCCTAAAACACACACACACACACAAACACACACACACAACACCAGCAATCTCAGAACATACACAACAGCAGGTGATGGTGGGGTAGAGTATTACAAGCAAAACAGTCATATCACACATGTCAGCATGCAGGACATGTGTTGCTCAACAGCATGCAGTGCAAGTGTAGACAGTCTTTGTTACTAACACTATACATGGCTTTGATGCATGTGTTTTATTATTAGGTGATTGGCCTCCCCTGGAAAGCAATCCATTCATGGACACAACATTGCTGTGCAAGTATTCAAAACTCTGTAATGTACTGTGCAGCATAACTCACAGGTCTACATACCATGGCTGGATGTGTATCTGTGTGTCAGATAGGTATCCAATGCTGATTACAGCCTCTGTGTCTTTAGCAAATAATTGTGGACACAGTTTTAGCACATGCATGATGAGTATTCGCACAACATCATCAGTGGTGCATGTATAATTGATGGAATACCATTCGTCCACATACCCAATGTACAGTAGTTATGGTGAGTGTAGATCATATTGTGGACATGCCAGTATCATCCATGACATGGCATGCTAAAACACAACTGCATATTTAAACATCACGCATACCCAATGTGTGTCATATGACCTAGCCACTGAATAGCATCACAAAACATATATGTGTCAGTTGTGCAAATAGTGATTGGTATGCATATTGTTTAGAGGTGCATATGTTTGCACACACAACATTGAGGTGTATAGCAATGAATGCTATGTGTAGTACTGTGGTTACAATAACTGGATGGGGTATAGTAACATAGGCCGTCATTATGAAGCATCATGTGGTCACTCAAGGCTACAAATGTTTCCCAAACCAGCACTAATCACGCTGTACTGGAACTGTACTACCTTGGCTACATTCACCATTTCACAACCAGTTGTTACGTGGGTTTGTAAGGAGGCCAATAAGGAGCATTCCCTGACATGAAAGTGTAGCATGTTGCAGAGTGTTTAAATGGCCCATGATAGGCCTCTACCTCACAGGTATATTATGTGTAATGTGTGGATGAGATTTTGGATACTGGAATGTGTCTTTACAGAGGGTTTGTGAATCCTTTATGTGTAGCATGTTAAAATGCTCTGTGTATGACATAGTTGTGTATGTTATGTGCTTGTTGAGTATCAACTTTGCCTTTCCAATGGTCACTACAGTGTAGCCACATTTGTTTGAGATGATCTGGGTATTGCATGTGTTTGAGGCAGCTAATCACATTAGTGGGATGTGCATGGTCTTACACCAAACATGCAAAGCATGCATTATGGGTTGGTGTGTTACATGTGTACATGGCCTACACCTTAACTATGGCATGCACTTTTATTTACAATAATACATTTAGAACACACTCACCAGCATCTGTCCGCTGCCTTGATGTCACCCCAGAGGGACCTACATAGAGATGAGACAGTTTGTCAGTGGCCACAACTGTGGCATTGCTACTGTGTGTTTGCAATCTTACAGTAGAACAACAGTTTACATTCACAGGCTTACAGATTATGTTCCAAATGATCAGTATTGCACAACAACAGGCTCCACATCTTCTAACTACACACTCCACATCTCACATATGCATGATCTACCAATACAGATAACAGTAGTCTACAGATATGCCATGTTACCTGCATGCTCCATGTGTGGTTGCTGGGTGGCTACAACCTCCATCATGGGGTATGTCTGCTGCTGTTATTGTTGGGCAGGTGCCACGAGGTCTAGGAGCAGCTCCTCCACGCTGGTGAGGGGGGATGGATATTAACACCACCTCCTGTTGCAAGCTGTTGTCTTTGCACATCAGAAGCTGGCGGACATGTCTGAGTAGATCACTGCAGTGGTGGTGTACTGCTCATATGTCTGGTTATGCAGGCCTACCTCATTGACCCACGGACAACATCTTGCCACATTGCAGTGAGCTCCTGCTGGTTCTGGCTGGTTTGTGAGAACATTAGACTGTAGTGCTGAATCATGCAGCTAGTAATGATCTCATCTTCAGCACTACTATAGCTGGGATTTCTGTGATGTGCCATGATCCTTGGAAGACATAAAGAAAAAATATATCTGAGCAAGTCATATGGCACATTTAACATTATACAGTACAGATATCACTGAACTGCCATATATAGCAACCTATTAGCTAACTGAGAGTGAAACACTTTAACTACCACTTATCCCTGCTCACCCCACAACTACTTGAAAGTGCCTGGCTCACTCTATCTAATGAACCATGTTCTGCACAGCATCAAAATAAAATCACTATATAAGACTATACAAGAGTACCTGACACACTGTATGCAACACAATGCACCACCTAGCTGCAGCAGATATACATCAAGCTGATGTGTAAAGAAATATGTCATCCATCACAATGAGTGTAAGGTCCAGAAAATGTATTACTATTATACCACACAACTTGTTAATGGCAAACCCGTGATCAAAATATGTGCACAATTGGGAATATAGGTCACATATTGCTGTAGTCCACTACAAATGTTGCTAGATATGCAGTTATATGTTTTACCACACATATGACAGAGGACATGTTACAGACATACCCACACACACATCAGACATAATTACAGGACACAAAGGTATGGCAACCCAGATAAGCTTTACGTGTGTACTATACAGTATTGTGTGTCAGTACTTACAAAACATTAATCTTGGGGAATGTAATCTGTGATGAATACAGGGACCACACAAAACAGTGGATGCAAGCAATGTGGACATACACCATACTTTGCTGTACAGGCCCAGAGCTTCAAGTAGTACTACAGTACACACAGGATTTGGATTCAACATCAGTACCAATCAATAATCATAGATGTAGTCCTTTAGCCTCCAATGACACCCCCAGTTAAAACCAAGGGACTTAATCACACTGTATGCCATAGCACTTTTTCTGCCTAGCAACAGAATACACATCTTTTTGCTGGGATCAAAGCAAGGACCCATAATACCATGACATAAACAGTTTCCCACTAAGCTATCCCACAAATACGTACCTTTGACATATTCACAAACACATTGACCACCACAGTCAGTCAACAGTACAGAGAATCTATTGCAACAAGTAGATGTAAGTGCGTATGAGTATATATGACTCTCTCTCTCTCTCTCTCTCTATATATATATATATATATGTATGTATGTATGTATATATACATACACACATCCATTGGTGTACATATACATATATATGTAGGCACATATACATTTCACCTTTCATAGTGGGAATATCAATTATGCAAAGGATGTGAGGTGTACAGTAATGTAATAATATCGCACAGTGATAAATGCATTGAAAGTGTTCACAGCCCAGGTAGCTTCAGCAGGCCTCACTGGCTTCAACATTGCAAACTGAACAAACCACCCACACTGTTTAACCACCACATGTCATATACCAGCACTGTATGCTGTCTTGTTCATCACACACTTAAACCTACATACAAATATGCACACACTAACCTTCACCAACATATATATTTCCACCCTTCACAAACAGTTGCAATATGTCCCCTGCTCTTTGTACATAAACAGATGTGAATATACATGACACATATATATTTCTCCGTATGTGTGTGGCATACACACACAAGGTCCACACTGTTGTAAGTCCCTGGACCTCACAGCTGAACTGTTGGGCCTTGCTGCAACACAAACAGGTGTCACATGTGAACACACACTAACATTAGAGGGGTATATAGCTACAAATGCTAGATAAGCATACTAGACTGCTACAGCAGTAGCAGTTGCCAATGCTAAGCTACACTTTAATATGACTATCATGCATGTGTTGCTCTGTCACACCCATGTTTATATAATGGTAGCACTAATCCCCCCAACAGCCATTGGCCACACTACTATACAGAACACAGATAACATGGATCAGATTTTTGACAATTACTGCTGAGCTACACATTTCACAGGTATGTCCCACTGCCCACAGGTACACACTGTATTGTCCATAGCAGTAGTTAAGCAGGACATCTGTGCATAGATAAGTACTGCTGCCACATATGAATGGTTCACATTATGTAGACTACTCTTCCAAAACATCTACTACATGCCAGTAAATACATATGTGTCACCTACCTTTCCTTTGTATTATTTGGTATTATTTCTTTTTCTTTTTCCTTTTCTCTGTCTCTGTCTCTGTCTCTCTCTCTCTCTCTCTCTCTCTCTGTCAATCTCTGCAATAGACGGATTACTACAAATGCCCTAGCAAGGCATATTATAGATTATCAGAACCATAAATTCAAATTTTTTATACTGTAAAAGGTAGATCACAACATTAGGGGAGGCCCATGGCAACTAAGATTAGAGGAAATAGAATTGGCATGGCAAATTAAATGCGATGGCATATATTATTCCTGGATTAAATGAGTATTTGTCTATCAAATGTTTACTTAAAATAAAAGCTTTGGCCAGATAAACATAATAGGCTGTACCGAATTAATAGTTATATTGCCTTTTAATAAATAATTTTTCATATTTGAAGATATAAGAGATATGAATTTTAAAGCTAATTTGGTGTGGTTTTTAAGGATATTTTGAATTTTTAATATTGCATTAGAATGGTGTAAAAGTGATAAGTACTTATTGACTTATACAATTTAATATAAGATAAACTTTTGGGTTCAGTAGAAAAATAGTTATGTGTGCCTTTAATGTGCAACAGTTGAGTGGATTTTACTTAATTAGTTGATTGTTTGATTGGAAGAGCACAAGGTATAAAAAATATTCTGGGTTTTTTATGATTGTATGTTTTTTACGGTCTGAAGAAGTTGGCTTATTGTATGCCAACGAAAGCATTTACCAATAAAAGGAGTTCGTTTCATAAGTCCGCTCTTCTTTTTTGTTTTTTTTTTGTTTTTTTTTTACCAATCTCTGCAATAGAGTGATTGAGTTTGTTGGCAGCGATTGCAGCCTACTTTTGTAGGTATTTGCACATGAGCATGTGATGGCCTCTACACCAATAAGTGGCCACCATTTGCTAATTGCATGCAGCTTGCTGTGTAGTAATTGCAGTAATCACTGTCATAGCAATGCAGTACTATAAATTGCTAACTCAAGTAGGCGTGGCCCTTTCAGCTTTCCAAGATGGAGATCATCCTTGTTTGCTGTGGACATCATTGTTTAAGACAGAAGGTTGGTATAGTTCTTATATCAGAAGCCAGGGGTGTAGCCAGTGATTTACATTTTGTACTCAGACCTAAATGTTGCTGTTTCCAGTACACACTTGTCAGTGTAGAAATGTACTCACCCCTCAAAATGCTAACACAAGATAAATGGGACGATGTACTTTCTTTTCAAATTTTACAATTAACTGCCATACAAAGCTAGTTATTGAGATGTATTCCTTTGGCACAAGAATTGTTTGAGAACTGTTATACTGTGAATATTCACTTACTCAGTTCTAAACCGTTTGTGCTTTTTTAGTGTTGACATTAGCACAAGCTGCTCAAGATAACTGGACACATTTCAGTACTGTGAGTATGTTTACCAACATCCTTGGTAGACCCTGCACACACAGGTATATTCTACATTTGCGTAGGGGTGCAGAAGTAGAGAGAGCATACGTATTATTGTGTGAATTTTATCTTGCTGGACTTACAGGGTTGCTGTGTACATGTTGGATTATCAAGGCAAGTAGTTTGTCTGCATAACTCCCAAATGTGGACCTATCCACATGGTAGCCAGAGATTAGCCTGTTATTCTTTGTCTGTGCACCACACAGGTCTTTTCAGCAGTAGAGCAATGGCATTGTTACAGTTGGTTGCTACCAGTACATGGCTACATCCTTCTGTATTTCAGTGTTGTATTCCTACATAAGGGTATGCTTCCGGAACTCCTTCCAAAACTATTTGCACAATGTGTAACAGCAGAAAGGCTGCTATGCCTCTGTATTTCTGCCTCTGCCAGACCTCTCAAACACTCGGGTACATATTTGAACAGACTCAGGGAAAAGTAGAGAAAAAGTCAGGGACACCTTTAAAATATTAGTGCCATTAAGTTGAGACTTGGAGAGAACCAGAGCATATGGATTAATACACATTTTCTGAAGTAAAAGAAGTGTCTAACTCTTAATTATTGTCATTACACATTAAGTGTAATTCATCACCTTTCTGGCCAAAGTCAGTAGTTTTTGGCAGGATTCAGAGGGACAGAGCTAAAATCTGTTTCAAAATCAGGGACATCCCTGAAAATTAGGGACAGTTGGGAGGTATGGCCTCTGCCCTAAACAGATATGCCAGTGTTTGTCCTGCTGTGATACTGTGTGGAGTTTGTAAAGTGATGGTTTAACATTATTTCCTGCTAGAATGGCTGCTTCTCTTATCACAGTCATGTAATGTAATCCCACAACAACTGTTAGTAAAGATCCACAGAACAAGTTGTGTGGTATGGCATTCCTATTTTTCCTTTACATTTACTCATTCTGATGCATGATATACTTATTTCAGCACCAACTTGTATATCTACCGTGGCTTAGTGGTACTTCATGCATTGTAGTGTGTACAAGGTCCTGGGTTTGAGACTGACAGAGGTGTTCTATTTTGCTACTGAGAAGAACAAGGGCCCTCACATACAGAGTGACTAAGGCACTTTTAAGCAGTTGTAAGTGGGTTTGCGTGGGTTTGCGCAATGCTTATCAATGCTTAGCTAAGCGCAAACAAGCGCAAACCCACACAAACCCGCTAACTACTGTTTAATAGTGCTTACTCCCGCTAACCCCCGCGCTCATTTCTTTGAAAGAAAAGAAAATGGGGAGATAGGAAAGTGGTGAAAAGGGGCACAAAGAGGGAAAGACAGTAGGAAAAATAGCTCAGGATGTGCAGGATGGGTGTAGGGAAGGTCCATAGCTGCCCATTTCTTTAACAGCAACAGCTGTACATATGGAATCAGTTTGGAGGTAAATATGAACCCTTCAACCTCTGAGAGAGGGGTGAGAACAACAAAGTATGTTGTAATGCCAATTAAAGTACATTTTATGTGTCCAGGGGACATGTGTGCAAAATGGGCAGCTATGTATGGGGTGTAATTTTTTTTTTGGGAGCAGATTGCCTTTTTTTTTTCAAGTGAAAGTGGAATGTGGGGTAGGGGAAGTAGGTATATTTGGGGAGGTAGGTTGGGGTGGTAAACAGACAAGACAAACAAGATGCATACAAGGGTGGACACATGTGGTGGGTGAACACCATTGACGGGGAGGGATGTTTGGAAATCGCAAGCCCATGAGCCCACAGATGGCAACAGTGGAACTGAGATCCCCACCCATGGGCAGTCATGACTGCACCTTCACAGCCCAGAGGGTGGCTGTGCTAGGGGATGTGTAGGAGGGGCAGTCTGACCCAGGAGTTGCGCCACTCATGCCTCAAGCTGGCATAGAGGTTCTGCAACAGAATGCTCGATCTCTCCACGCACCACAGCCTGGATCGTTCGAAGGGCGATAGGTGGCCCTCCCTCTGCCCATGCTTGCATGGGGGGTCGAGCCCCATCCCCTGCAGTGCTTCCACCCAAAGGTGGCACAGGGTCAATGGAGGAGGAGGTCCCAGGCTGGGCACCGGACCTGCTGGTGCCAGGTGCCATGGCCAGCTGAGGTGGGACAGGTGGGTCCGCTGGGACTGGCTTTCCCATACGAACTATGTTTTGGAGAATTTAATAAAGATATGGGTTAGTAACAGTCAACAGCATTCCCAGTTAGTTATAACATCATGCAGAAGTATTCCCATTAACCCAACACACCAAAGTTTCAACAGTTGAAAAGAAAGCATAACACATGCATATATAGAACAATAGTGGACATTACAACAGCATGTAGGTGTAATTGATGGCAACAGACCACCAATACTGTGGTATTTGAACAGGGCACATGCTTAGAAAGGAATGAAAATATTTACAAACCAATAGGACATATGTCCCTACAAATGTTTTGAGATTAGACATACCCATTGAGGTGTGGAATTGCATTTTTTATGCACATACAGTAGGGTGGAAAAGATAGCTCAATTAACAACTTATATATGTTTCTAGTTATAACTGCAGTTAATAGGAATGTAGTGTAATGTCCCTTACATGTATTATTACACTACCCAATGTCCTTCTATTGTGCAATTGGATTTTGCTAGATCATTATATACATGAGCTGTATCTGACATACAAACTGTCTAGGATGCAAATGTTACTTCTACATATTTTGAGAGTTGCTCACACACACTACTGCTGTGATGGTACACTGACAGGTCTACTTTCATATAAGTATCTAGATATGTTCAGGTGAAATTATCAGTTATATGTTAACAGCTCCCTACATTTCTGGCAGCACACTGACATTTCTGGGGAATACAATACCAAGCTACTCATGTGCCAGATTAACCTGTACATGCTAGGCATGAACCAACAGTTAAGGGCTGTAAATATGCATAAAATCTACTGGCACTCCCTTCATCCACTTTATATGGGCCTACCCAAGTGTGGGTTAACTAACACTGCTTAATGCAACAGTACTATTTCTAAAATGCAACAGTACAACAACATATCAAAGAAAATCACACAGAAGCACTCCAGGAATTATACCTTTATTAAAGAATTATTGCACCTTTATTTATTGGGTTAAAACACTTTTTTGAAGGCTCTCTCATTTATTTTATATAACAGTACATGCAGAATAATTATTAACCTGCCTGGTGACACAGCCTTTGCAGCCTATCTTCATGGGCTTGCTGATTTATAGCCGAGACACCTGCAGCTGTGAAGTAAATGAAATGATAATGAGACATACCTATCCATAGTATAGACAAGAATAGCAATTTTTAAATACCTAATACAATGGCTACTTACTCAGTACTGGGACATTTGCTAACTCATGAGCCTCCTGGATCCACTAGTCCAGTTGATCCTCCTTGTGTCGCTTCAGGTCAGAGTAATGGTGCCTGACCTGCTCACCATCCGAGGAATGCCAGTGGCACTGGTGAGATCACGAGCTAGACGTTCCAGGCCTCCATTTTGTATTGGGTGCCCTGGTACTGCCCCCGCAAGAGTCCTTCCTCATGATTGTGGACAAGGAGCCAAACCATTACTTTGGTTTCCTCAATGCCCCAACGTTGCGCTCGAAATCGAGTGCTTTCTCCAACCCCGGCCATGATGACTGTAGAAGGGAGCTACAACCAGTTATTGTAAGTATTCCGACCTGTGGAGCTTAAATATGCCTCATTTCTTGCACTTATTTGTGATTGGCCAGTTTGGAAAAAACTCAGCTGTAGGCACACCTGCTTAGCTGATGTCAGCAATGTTTGATATTCCTTTGATAGATATGTGTCTGTTGAAAGTGCATGGTTACGAAATGCTGTCATGGCTTAGTGGTTATGTACTGTGACTATAATGCACAGTATCCCGAGTTTGAGCCCTGTCACTATTTTTTATTTTCCTACTGGCCAGACCTCAATGGTTAAGGTACAGTGAAGGAGGTGTGGCCATGTTTAGCTGACTTTGCTCAACTTTGCCTGACGTTGCTCAGCATTGCTCGACGTTGCCTGACGTTGCCCGACGTTGCTCGATTTTGCCCAACGTTGCGCTGGTTAGCGTGGTGCGCAGCTACATGCAATCATGTGCTGTTTGTGCTAATTTGCGTGATGCACAGCTCCGTGCAAAAACATTGCACTAGTTAACGCAGTGCTCAGCTACGAGCAATTAAATATTAATATGCTCAATACTGGTAAAATGTGCTTAGCAGTGCTTTACATTACTTAAAATAATGTACTCATGCATCCGTATGAATAACCATTTCACCTTCCTCTATATATATATATATATATATATATATATATATATATATATATATACATATATATAATTCATTCACTACTACATATAACATTTCAATGCTTTTTACAAAACTTTAAATAATACATGTCAGGAAATATTTTTGTATACAGATTTCCAACAGAAAATGAAAACTGTAGTGGTGGGACTAGAACTGGGAATGCCTCCTCTTTGTGCAAAGGCTCTAACCACTATGCTATTGCTATTTCACTTAATTGACATATATTTTTCTTATTATCCTCTTCGGTGTCTAAACTGCTAACTGTAGCTAAGCAATGGGCAAACCCGCACAAACATGTGCAAATACAGGCAGCTATATCGGAAGTTAAAAAAATATTTATTTTGTTTTTTATATTTGTACGGGGTTTACTATATGGGGGAGTTTAGTGTTGTAATGTACACATGTGAGCGGACTCGCTCATGTAACTAGACATTTCCCGTGTTTCAAACTTGCAGGGGCATGGATTTTTGGACTGATCGCCAGTCTGACACGCCCCTACACTCGTCCACGCTCCATGTTAGTTTTAGAGTTGAGGCAGCGAGCCCTCATTAATATGCATGGTGCGCTGCCATCTTACTCTTAGACTGGCTCTTCCGTGTAAGACTAATTTAGTCTTACATGGAAGATTAGTGAATCCTGGGGATGGTCTTTTACTAAAAACATGCAATTGCCTTGCTGTTTAAGCTTATTCTGCCCTTTTATTGTACTCATTATGCCCATTTAACCTCTTATCATGCTCATTATACTTTTCTTGTGCTAGTTTTACTTTAAACATGCTCGTTGTGCAAACTGGAGGTTACTCTGAGCACCATATGAATATTTCTGATAGTTTTATCAAATATCATGGCTTTGAACATTTTGTTTAATTAATATGTGTACACTTTGTTTGATTAATAATGCATTTTGTGCTACTCGTTTGATTAATAATGCGTTTTGTGCCTTATGAATGTTCCATATCATTTGTGCAAGTTTTGTTTACCTTAAGTTCGCTTCTGGCCCTTTTTGATAGTTTGACCACTTTTATCACCCAACCTGTTCAATATACCTTCACTGTCGACTCTGCACCTTATGGCTTGAAGAAGTTCAACTCTCAGTCCTGGTTCTGACCCCATGTCACTCGTCTGATCAGGATAAAACAGATGAACAGTTGTGGGTTTGGTTCAAGCAGCTTTATTGCACACAAACACATCAAGAATTAGGCTTAATAACGTAAACTTAAATAAACTTATAAACAGACTGACTACTACACTCATACATGTTAACACTCTAGCTGTTTTTGTAAAATAATAAAAAGTAGTTGGTTCCAAAACAGCACAGCACCAGCTATGAAGTAAATATTTAATAATAACACACAGTATTTAGCGCTTTCATCTCATATATAAGTGAGACTTCATCAGAATACCAACTCTAGCTGTTCTGTCAAAATGGCATAGCTACCTGCATGTGCTCACAATTTATATGCACGTGCCTACATCTGGTAATGCTTCTTAAAGTTATACACACATGCTCTGTTCTACATTGACCTTATATATTTTTTTCTTTCAGAATAGCAGTTGTCTTGACTTTTTTATACAAATCAAAACTCCGCACATACTTTTGCACATGAATGTGATTCAGATTTCTCTTGAAACAGGAAAGCTGAGTATTTCATTTATTTACTTGCTTACTTTCTTAATTAATTAATTAATTAATTAATTAATTAATTAATTGATTGATTAAAAAATACAATATACTGACAAATTTTGTTTTCATGGGGGTTGCTACTCAAAAACTAGTACTACAAGCCATTTTCTACAGGCAAATAAACTTAGTAGAGCAGGCAGCCAGAGCTAAACCATGGTATGAAACAAGGAAACAAGAAACTTAAAATAAGGGAGTAGCAGATCTGAAGAACACCTTCCTGAAATATACTGCCAATTTTTTCAAGAACTTCACAGATGTTCTCATCTAACTGGCTAATAATAGGGTGATGTCAGACATCACCAGTGCGCCTTTTAGGGAGACAAGTAGAAACAACTAAAACTGTAAAAGAAAGAAAAAATTGAGCAAACAGAGGAAGACTTTTTTTGTAAAATCCTGTAGGATCGTTTTTTTTTCTTTTGTTTATAATGTGGTTACTGAGGTACAATTGTGGATTTAGTGACTCTGATTATTTATCAGTAACTGATAAGGCAACCACAGAAAAAAATTAATACTGAAGTACACACAAAGGCAATAGGTGCAATAATAAACAGTTGTGTGGATGCACTCCCAGCAAGCATGGAGCCCTAGGCATCTGCATAGGGAGTCTTGGCTAGATCCAGCCTGTCCCAAAGGCATGGGCCCCAGAGATGGACATCTTTGGGATATTAAAGTATAAAGACATGAAAAAGGTAATAAACATAGGGGATATTCCAGGTAACTTAATGTTTATGAATTTAATTATTTTTCTCTCCCAAGAGTTATCTTTGCCCAAGGGTAATAAACCTTGGAATAGATAAACAAGTCTGGGAAAAAATAATTTTAAAGAGTTGTATTGGCAACTACAACTCAAATATATCTACAGCAGAAAAAACATGCATGAGTTTCCCTACTTTTTGTCAAGACAAATACTTGGAGGGAAACTTGTAAAGCACAGCTAACTACACAGAACTTACAACTGCACAGACAAAGCTGAACTCAAATTCTTGGTTAGATGACAGAAAACTGCTATTACATCCACATTTAGAAAAGGGAATTTAAGTTGTAATAGTTTTCCAAACCCACACTTACCTTACCTGCTTGCGTTCAATGTTCCTATTTTTGGTATCTTCAGCATTTGACAAATGGAACATTCACTCACATTTCAAAGTCATTCACATTGTTCAGTCTGTTGAAGATTTGTCAATTTAATAAAGTAAATGACACATATATCTTGGTACGGAATCAATGGTTCATAAGCAGTGGCAGCTGGTGACTTTAAAGCAAGAGGGGAGGGCTGCAGGAAGCAAATGATTATGTGAGGACAAATGCAAAGGGAAGGAGTTGTATTACAGCAGGTCAGTAATCAGTGTCTGTGACCAAATAATAGAAGGGGAGATTCACTTTCATCCACAGACTGCCTCACTATATACCTAATCATTATAGACATTTTAATGATAATATACACCTTAAGTGTCTAGCCACAATCAACAATGCTAGCCTTAGGTAAAATGTAGCCTTAGACAAAGGAATTCATACCCCCCATTACTCAATAGTCTCCCCTGCACTTCTCTAGCACTCTACCCTAATTTCCTCTAATTCTGGCCCCACATCAACCACATAGAATAATTATTTCTTGCATTTTAATACTTTATTTTACTTTTTAGCTCTTCTATGCTTGTAACACTTTGTAACTAGCCAATACACCAGTAGAATTTAAGTCTGAAGGAAGTAACTTAATTAAGTCGGGGGTCTGGGGGGCACTAAACCTCCAGAAGTCATACAATTATAGATGCTCTGAGGTGCATCTTTGAGCTCTTTTTATAAACTTTTCATTTAATAATGATTACCTGAACAAAAAATCATGAGTAAGGAAATAAATCCAAGCCAGGATTCAATAAAGGAAGTAGTTGTAGAGCCTACTTGGAATGTATCCGTGTACACGGCCATCTTCCCTCAGCAGCATGCCATGCATATTAATGGTGCGGTGTGCCTAAGTGAGGTTTTGTGGCACAAATCCTCACAGAATAACACACATAATGAATCCATGTAACACTGACGGCACACCCACATACTTGTCAGCCAATTTACCTGACCAAAAGGAGTGTAAGAAATATTGCTAGAGCTGTGTATGCAATTATTTCACTAATTTGGATTTTTTTTTTTACTTTTATGTGCATGTTTGCTTGATGAGCTGCATTATTTAGCTATGCTTTGCTCTCCACACCCATACATCAGACATGCTCCAGGTATCTAAAAATAGAAACCATATACTTTCAATGTATTTATTTTTTTCTTTTTATGTGCATGTTTGTGTGATGCGCCACATTATCTAGCTATGCTTACCTCTGCACACCTATGCATTAGACATGTGTCAGACATCTAAAAATATAAACCGGATGCTTTCAATTGTATTAGCTGCACGGTGACTAGCACTGAACAAATCCGTGCAGTGAAGCTGCACTACACTTACAGTAGAACCTTTGCAGTATATATGAAGATACATGAGTTTCCTTCACTCCTCTTCTGGTGGGATAGGTTGAGTGATAGCCTGTAGTGTACTAGGTCCCAGGTTTGAGTCCTGGGCATTGATACCTTTTATATATACTGCTGTGAAACTATGCTAGGTCACTGAAACATCTGTTTACTTTAAATTCAATTATTGTTATATTTAGAAAAGGTGAGAGATGCTAAACATCGCTTAAACATGGGTAATGGTTTTGCTTGTTTGCGCATTGCTAAGCATTGCTTAAACATTGGGTTTTCATGTTTGAGTGATGCAAAGCGAAGTGGTGCATTTTTCAGTATGAGCGCAGTGGTGTGCATGTATTCTATTTAAAGGGCAATTGGAGGGAATTGTTCAGTATTCCTTGGAGCCTAATCTTGTGTGTGGGTAAGGCTATTGTGGGGGAAGGAGTGCGCTTTTGGACACAGTGTTGGGGTGTTTAGGAGTCTAGGATTTTTATTGGACTCCTGGTACAGCACCATGGATCAAGGCTGCTGCAAGAGAACTATGTTGGGTCAGAATGCAAGTCTGAGGTCTGGGATAGTTTGGTCATGGACCTGACCAGTGCAACTGGTATCCCCTGCACTGGGGGGCAGTGTCAGCAATATTATGATGACCTCCAATGAAGGAAGACAGGGTACTTTGGATCAGTGGATCATACAGGCACAGGCAGAGAACACCCCACAGATATGTAAGTATGTTTTCTAGTAATTTAGAAATATACAAGCTGAATCTGTGTGAAACCGGTATGCACAATGGTTTCCCACTTTTACTACAGCTGCAGAAGAGAAGGCTTGAAATGTGCTGTCCCATGCAAGGTGTTTGGTCAGGATGAGGCAAGTACATGGTATGTAAGAAAATCAATAAAGTAATAAATGAATGCATAAATGAATAATAAAATAAAAAATACAGCTATTGCAGTCTTAACAGTCATGTTTGAAATACCTGGGACATCAAAGACTTTCATAGGTTCATAGGTAAGTACTAGGCCAGTGGCCATGGAGCCTTTACAAGCTTAGCCCATAGAAGTGCCTTGGTATCATGCTGCCTAGAGCCACTGGAGTGATCCCCAGGGTGAACTTTCTATTTTCCATCCACTCATCAAGATTTCTCTTGAAAAGGGCCAGTGAGGTACTCTGCTTGACATGTATGGGAAGTGTATTCCAAAGCATGGGTAGTCTCTGGGTTATAAACCTGTCCCTCCAGCATGTTCTGTTGACTGTGGTAATGAGGTTGAGGTCCCTGGAGCCTGTGGTGTGGAGGGATTGGGATTTCATTAGGTGTAACATTTCTAAACAGGGCTGGGTCAGACATGGCTTTGTAAGTCAAGCAGAGATTGCCTCTTAATAGACAATATGAGACAAAGAAAAGTTGGAGTTTTTTGAGTCTGTCCATGTAGGGCATGTGTTCAAGGCCTCGGATCCTTTTCGTGAAGTACTTTTGTGGCCTTTCCAGATGTTGCAGGTGTTTAGTGTGATACATACTAAATGGGGCATTATACTCAATGATTGGTCTAATCAGGGAAGAGTAGAGAGATAGATGATGACCTCTTTCTTCCTGGATGCAAAACCCTTGGTAATGAGATGTGCCACATAGCAGGACTTTCTGACCACAGTAGCAATGTGGTGGTCAAAGGAGAGGTTGATGTCAACCTGTGTCCTCAGATCTCTTATAACGCCTTCAGTGTTCAGTGGGCTACCATCAATGTGCAATTATTGGGAACTGAGTTTTTCCCAAAGGGAATGATGATGCATTTTTTGGTATTAAGCTTAAGGCCATGGTTTTGACAACAGTCGTTGGTCTCAATGAGGACTTTCTGTAGGATGTCTACATCACTTGGGGAGTTAGTAATGGGTCCCAGCTTGCAATCGTCGGCCATCATGGTCAGCCAGAGTCCCTCCATTTTGGTCTGGACTTCTGAGAAGTAGATGCCAAACAGGAGAGGACCCAGGACCGATCCCTGTGGGACTCCACTGGTGACTGGTCGGCAGTCTGACTTGGAGTCTGCTACTTTCACAATGTGGGTTCTATCTGTGATGCAATTTGCAACCCACCTAGTGATATAGGGGTCGATGCCTAGTTTGGTGAGACTATCACTAATTCCTGGAGGGAATGGTATCAAAGGCCTTGGCCATATCGAGGTAGGTTGTATGAATCACCTTGCCCTCATCCACAGCTCTGGTGACTGACTCAAAGAAGTCAAACAGGTTGAGCAGGCATGATCTATCCTTCACAAAACCAAATTGCATGGGATCCAGAGTTTGGAGATTCCCTATATCCTTGTTAATTAGGTCCATGATCTGGTCCATAGCCGTACATATCAGACTCGTCAGGCTAATGGGGTGATAATTCCCAGGGTCTGTAGTCGGTCCCCCTTTATGGAGAGGGATGACTGTAGCAGTGTGCCATTCTGTAGGGACAAAGCCTGAGGTGAAGCTGTGATTGAACAGGACACACAGGTGTGGTGCCAGTTCACTTTGTAGTTCATGTAGAACACAGCCAGGGATATTATCAGATCCCGTGGAAGCTGTATTTTTGGCCTTGGAAAATGCAGCTTTAACCTGTGCTGCAGTAATGCTGGGTGCCTGGCATTCTTCCGGTATTGTGATTAGTCCTTTAGGGGGTGAGACAGGGGTGAAGTTGGCACTGAATCTGTCGGCCAGTATGTTGGCAATATCTGTTGGCTCAGTATAGGAGGTACCATTGTGCAGTAACTCAGACCAAATCTGGGTATTGCAGTGGAGATTATTGATATAACTGTAGAAGGCTTTGTGGTTGTTTTTAGTGTCCGCCCCAATCCATAGGTTCATAGGGGTGTACTAGGCTAATGGCCCTGGAGCCTTTACAAGCCTAGCCCATAGGATTAACCTGGCATTGTGCCACCCGACCTTAGTTTCCAGTGCATCTGTAGAGTAGAGCCACTGGAGTGATCCCCGGGATGAACTTTCTATTTCCCATCCACTCATCAAGATTTCTCTTGAACAGGGCCAGTGAGGTGCTCTGTTTGACGTGTATGGGAAGTTTATTCCATAGTATGAGCAGTCTCTGGGTTATGAACCTGTCCCTCCAGCATGTTCTGTTGATTGTGGTAATGAGGTTGAGGTCTCTGGAGTGTGTGGTGTGGAGGAATTGGGATTTCTTTAGATGTAGCATTTCTAACACAGCTGGGTCAGACATGGCTTTGTAAGTCAAGCAGAGATCGTCTCTAAGTAGGCGATATGAGACAGAGAATAGCTGGAGTTTTTTGAGTGTATCCATATAAGACAAGTGTTCAAGGCCTAGGATCCTCTTTGTGAGGTACTTTTGCAACCTCTCCAGTTGTTGCAGGTGTCTAGTGAGGTACATGCCAAACTGGGCATTGTACTCGATGATTGGCCTAATGAGGGAAGAGTAGAGGGAGACAATGACCTCTTTCTTCCTGGATGCAAAACCCTTAGTTATGAGATGTGTCACATAGAAGGACTTTCTGACCACAGTGGCAATGTGGTGGTCAAAAGAGAGGTTGCTGTCAACCTGTGTTCCCAGATCTCTTATAATGCCTTCTGTGTTCAGTTCATAGCTAGCTTTAAAGGTTTTGATGAGGGATCTCAACTTTTTTTTGAGGCTTTCATTAATGTGGCAGTGCATATCTGAACTGTAAAAGCAGGTAAAAACAAGTAAGCATGAAGTATTGTGTAGCATAGCTTCTACCATTACTTAAAGTTGCTGAAAACTAAGATTAAGAGTCAGTGTTGTGGTACACTCATTGTCAGAAATATGCTGTTGATTGCAGTCAGTAACTGATTAGGATACACATTTTGGTTAACAGAAATCCTAGGCAACATATTTGAAACAACATGAATCAATAAAGTGTAAAAGGAGACAGCGCTGTGATAATGTTGTATTTCAAATAAAATGTTCAGTATTACTAATTCCTAATCCCACACCAGCCAAGTGAAAAATTGTGCTGTTTTCAAAATGTTCTGCATTTCATCAATAAAACATAACCATGCTTGCATGTGAAGTGTGCACCCATAGACCCGTGCCTTGAATGTCCACCTGTCAACTGTAATCAGTGTACATGGACATACTTCTCAACTGTCACGATTTTTGCAGAATGTACTGAATAAGGTGGGAGGTTGGCATATTGGTTAAGGTGTTTTTATCTTACAGACACAAGGTCCAGGATTTGATTATCACATGGGATAATTGTCTAGGCTTAAAATGGCACAGAAAGGGCAGTTAGCCTAGTATGAACCTATATTGCCCAATATATGTAGTCTGTTTGGTATATGATCTTGCTTCACTGGCCAGTCTCTGCCACATCGGTGAGGATCAATGTCAGAAACAAATGTCAGTCCTCTGAATTACAGATATTAGACATCACTCTAAATGCATTTCAATGGCAAATCTGTTATCCACACACCTTGCTACTATTGTAAGAGCACACTATGTAAGAATATTCCCTGTTGTTGTGCCTTTGTTTCACTATTATATATGGCTTGGGCCATAATTTCTCATGCTAAGAGGTTGAGAGGTACGTATGTGGAACACTGTATATCCAATATAAGCAACATTGAATGATTGGAACAACTGCCTCTGGGAATGTTTGGAGTTATCAAAAAATACTAGCAAATCATCAGACAACCTGTGTAGAAGATTCTATAGGAATGAGAAGTGTACTAATTGGTTCTCTGACAGAGTAGCTGATACATGGAACAGACTACCAAATTACATTAAAGTAAGCACTAGTTTAGATATTTTTAAGAACAGCCTGGACACCCATTATGGGAACAAGTGTTTTGGAATATTGACAAGCTAGAAGGGCATTTATGCCCGTGCTTGAAATATTTGTATGTACATTTGTATGTATGATTGCTGGATGCAATATGATCTGAACTATAGTGTGTGTGTGTGTGTGTGTGTGTGTGTGTGTGTGTGTGTGTGTGTGTGTGTGTGTGTGTGTGTGTGTGTGTGTGTGTGTGCATGTGTGTGCGTGTGTGTGCGTGTGTGTGTGTGTGTGTGTGTGTGTGTGTGTGTGTGTATGTGTGTGAGGAACAGGGTAGTAATTCAAATAATAAACATCATAACAGTCAGTAGTCAAGACAGAAACACCCAAAATAGGGTAAAACCACGAAAATAAAAGCACAAACAGCCACTGAAGACGACCACTGGTAATGCAGAAAAAATACTGACTTTATTGAAGAAATGACTAAGCGCTTTCACCAGTCAATACTGGCTTCTTCAGAGTCATTTTACAATCACAATTAAAACACCTTTATAGTAACTGCCCTATGTGAATAAGCTGACATCACACTATAACAACCAATGAACATCCTAATCCACTTTTTAAAAAATCCTAATGTTGAATTAAATACTTAAAATACACACATAACATACTAAATCTAGACAATGATGATGTAAAAAATAAAAATGTTGGTATAAGTATGAATATAAATACACATTTTTTAAAATTGCTAGTAATTTAAATCTGACTTGATTTAAATTTTAAAACAGGTTTCAGAGACACACAGTCATTGAGACCAGGGTATCTCAAAGCATTTAATCAAAGTTGCCATTTAAAAAATGTGTATTTATATTCATACTTATACCAACGTTTTTATTTTTATTTTTTACATAATCATTTTCTAGATTTAGTATGTTATGTGTGTATTTTAAGTATTTAATTCAACATTAGGATTTTTTAAAAAGTGGATTAGGATGTTCATTGGTTGTTATAGTGTGATGTCAGCTTATTCACATAGGGCAGTTACTATAAAGGTGTTTTAATTGTGATTGTAAAATGACTCTGAAGAAGCCAGTATTGACTGGTGAAAGCGCTTAGTCATTTCTTCAGTAAAGTCAGTATTTTTTCCGCATTACCAGTGGTCGTCTTCAGTGGCTGTTTGTGCTTTTATTTTATAACAGTCAGTAGTGTTACAAGTAAAATCTAACATGTCTAAAAGTACTTATTGGTAGTATACTTTGGTATAGTATCTGTGAAGTTACTAATGTTCTCTTTTCTTATCTCATCCCCTTCTTCTCTTATTTATTTAATCAAAATATTTACTATTATCATTTACCATTATCATATTATTTATTATTACCTCTCATGTTATCCTTATGTATAATTTAAAATTGCTTTGTTGTTAAATAAATTTTCATTTACATTATTTATTGTTGTGTTCTTCATTATATTATTTTTAATTTTTTCCATTATTCATTATTATTTTCTTTTATCTTATTAATTATATTTGTTTGCGTTATGTTTTTTTTTCCTTTATGTTTCTATTTTATTTACCACAGTGCAACAAGGTGGGCTAGTTCCTGGTGATCCTCCTTCCTTCCCTCCCCCAGCTTAGTCAAGGGGACCCAGCCAGCACATCTGGGTTGCAGCCTGGTGGCACTTCCCACCCCCCCGCTGCTCCTGTACTACCTGGTCCTTCAGGTAGTTATGCCGCACAGGTCGGGAATATGCCACCCCTCTGGAAGTGGAGGTGGAGGGGATGCCTATGTAACCCGTGCACAACTGCCAGGCATGGTGTGTAGGGTTGTGCAGCAGACTGTCAGCACATGCCTACGTTAGATGGAGAGTATGCTGTCAATCCCGGTGTGGCAGTCTGGCTGCAGGCACCGGCGTTAGCCACTGCCTCCTCTGGAGCAGTAAAGGTGAAGTGCTGACAGGCTCATGAGTGAGGACTTGAGTAACACCGGTACCGTGTCTGACATCCATAGGACTTGGATCACCCCACCCACTCCCCAACTAAGGTGTTCACCCCCACTTGTGTCCCTCACCAACCCTGTGTGCTGTCTCGTATGTCTTGTCTATCTGCAAATGCTTTCTCACCTCCCTGGCTTACCTCCCCACACATACCTATGTCCCTTCCCCAACATTCCACTCTCTCCTTAAAAAAAAAGGGCACCTGTCCTGAAAAAAAAAATATTGTCCCATACATAGCTCTCAATTTCACATGTGTCCACTGGACACTTAATTTGGTCCAAAGGGGAGGGAGGGTGGCCTAATGGTTAAGATGTTTGCCTTAACAAACACAAGGTGCAGGGTTTGAGTCTCACAGGGGATAACTGGCTAGGCTTACAATGGCTTGCAAGGGCAGTTAGCCTAGTACTAACCTATGAACCTATGGCTTGAGAATGCATATATGTTGTCATCACCCCTCTCTCTCTCTCTGGGGATAACAGTCCCAATTCAGCTAAAAATCTTTGCAAGTGTATATTTGTTGATGTTGAAGAAATGGATGGCTATGGTTTTCTCCTATACCCTTCCTGCAAATCCTACCTGCCTTTCATTATGTTTCCCCCCCTGCTTACACCCCATTTCACCACTTTCCTATCTCCCCTATTTTCTTTTCTTTAAAGGGGAGAAGTGAGGTAAGGGGGAGCTAAGCTAATCTGAGCTAAATGGGGGTGTATTATTACATGTATGTGAAAGCATAATAACCATGTTCACCTACACCCTATTTTGAACCCAGTATCATTGACTTGAACAATAGTGCCTCAACCTGCCAAGCCACACAGCCAGTTAATTAGCACAGGTGTTGTAAGCAAAATATAGTAATTGTTATTTTCTCATCACCGCATCGCACAGCAAATCTGCTAAAAAATTAATGGAAAAATAGGAATTTAACTGGGAATCTGGTAGAGAAATGCATCCCTAGAAAGCTATACACATAGTAATAGATGTAAGTGAGGTATGTAAAAGCAATTCAGTGTGCAATTATCTGTACAACATGTAAAAACACACATGCTATATCACTGACTGTATCTCAATCTGTGAAGTGTATTTATTTATTTATTTTATTTTATTTTATTTAACATTTTTTTACAGGGAAAGTCCAACTGGATTCAAGTCAGTTTTTCAGAAGAGGCCCGGGGAGATAAGTTCCATTGGTTAGTGACAAAAGATTACAGTTTATTAACAATGTTACAAAGTTAATAGAAGGTTCACAATCATACAGTTAACGCAGTAACATACACAATCATTTTGTTTCAAAATTTACTAACTTATGTATAAGAATATAATATTCAGATGAGTAGATATTTATACATATAGTAGAGGCGCTGCCCAAAATATGCTGTTATGGTTTTGAAGAAGCTAGAGAAATAAGTTGGGAAGATAGGTGGGTTAGACAGGGGTGGAGTAAGGATAGTAGGGAGGGGGGGGAGTGAGGTAAGGGGGGGAAGTAGTAAATAGATATGTGGGAGTCTTGAGATGGGAGGATGGAGAAGGTTTGCTGTTGGCCAAAGTGTGGAGTAAAGTGAGTAAATAAGTATTGGTGAGTTAGCTTGGGCAGCTACAAGTTCAGATCCAGTTGTTTGTTAAGTGTTCTTTTAGGAGTTTTTTTTTAAATTGGGGGAGACTGGAAGTATCTACAATAGTTTGTGAAATAGAGTTCCAAATCTTGGAAATATAGTTAAAATAGAGGTAGTCTCTGGATTTGGTGTTGCTTTTAGAGACATTGAGTGTTTTTGAGGCAATCAGAGTAGTTTATTTGTGGAGTATGGAAGGGGCATGTGTTGCAGTGCAGGAGTTTTCTCTGGTTGATATACAATTCTATGGGCAGAGATGAGTTGATTATAAGATAATAGATGGGGAAGTTCTAGCCATTTTAGCTGTTGTAGGGATAAGTAGTGGTGGGATCTATGTGAGGAATTAGTGGCAAATTTTACTATTTTGCTGTAGCAGGAGTTAAGTTTGGTGAGGTCAGATTTGCTTTGGTTAGTGAATATAGGGGAGATGTAGAGTAAAGTGGACAGGATATGAGTTCTTGCTATGTCTTGTCAGATTTGATTGGTGAGAAAAGGCTTGATTCTATATAAGCAACCTAGTTTGATGTGAGTCTTTTTAATGGTTTAAGTTAGTGTAGGTCAAATTTTAATTTATTACCCATAATTATACATAGTGACTTAGTCTGGGTGATGGCTGATATAGTGGTGTTGTTTGTGGAGTGTATCTGCAAAGTTCTAGGCATGTTAGGAGTTTTGGTGGGATGGAAGAGCATAAGTTTAGTTTTGGATGGATTCAGTATAGGTTTGGCTTCAGCTAGCCAGGTTTCTACTCAAAGAAGGATTATTGGGTGTCTATTTCTAATTGTTGTACAGTAGACCCAGTACAGATGAATGTAGAATCATCTGCATATTGGATGACTGAGGCAAAGGAAGTGGACTTGTACATTTGGTGGTTGAAGATGGAAGAGAGTAGGGGGCCAAGGACCGAACCTTGAGGAACACCTACATTGACAGGAAGTAGAGTGGAGACCTCCTGTTGCCATTTGACAGCTTGCTGTCAGCCACTGAGGTAGCTGTGGAACCATGACAGGGAGGAATGGCTGAGATTAAGGTTGGCTAGCTCAATGAGCAGTTTTTGGTGGCACACTGTATCAAAGGCTTTGGAGAGATCCAAACAGACCGATGAGACATATTTACCTTGGTTTTTATGTTGGTTTACAGTGTCAGTGAAGCTAAGGAGTATGGTTGTGGTGCTACGGTGTGGGCGAACTCCATGTTGGGTGTGAGATAGAAGGCTGTTGGTAAGTAGGTGGTTTTCAGCTGGGCATGAATGCATTTTTTTCAGTATTTTGAAGAGGGGATGAGAGAATGGCAATGGGTCGATAACTGCATAGTTCAGTGTTATTACCCCCTTTGTGTAAGGAAATAATGCATGACATTTTCCAGTTTAATAAAATGTAGTTTTCAAGGCTAGATCGATTAATTGGGATTGAGACTGGGAAGGCAATGGTATCTGTTAATGCTTTCTTGAGAAATTCAGATGGTAGGTTGCCTCCAGCTAGTGAAGTGGGCCTGAGTTTTTTGAGTAACTTTTTGATGATGTGGGGCAGAACTGGTTTAAATGAGAGGCTGTTACTGGTGGGATTATTAGTGGTTGGGATAGTTGGAAATGTATTTTGATGGGGGCTGATTAGGGAGTATATTAAGTTTGTGAAGAAGGTGTTACATTGGGAGGCTATACTGTTGGCTGATGGTGCTAGGTCTGGTTTGAGGGTAGTGGTATTACCTGGATGGAGTAGTTTATTTGTGGATAACCAACATTTTTTAGGATTGTTATGGTTTAGTCATTGGGCAGTTGTGTAATAAGTTATTTTGTCAGATTTTATTTGGGATTTGGCTTTGTTTCTTAGTTCTGTGTAGAGTTGAAGTCTTTTTAGATTTTTACAACTTTTCCAGTGTGACCAGGCTGCATCTCTTTGTCTAAGTAAAATTTTGGTCTCTTTTTGAGTCAAAGTGTATAGTGATTTGTTAGGTGAGCAGATCTGCAGGGGGCTAGTCTATTGAGGATATTAAGAAAGGTGTCATTAAAATGCTGTATTGCTGCATCTAGGTGTAAGGTTTTCAGGGGTGCCCAGTTCAATAGTTGTAACATAGAGAGGAATGTTTGGGCATTGAATTGCTTTTTGTTACAGATAAGCTGAATATGTGGTTGGCTGGGTGGGCTAGTGTTGTGTCTAAGGAGGTATGTAGGGAGGTGATCGCTAATAGTATCTGGGAGAAAAACAGCTTGGTAGGTAGCTGATGACTTGCTAGTAAGGGGCCAATCTAAAATAGATTATTTGTGGGAGTGGTTATCAATTCTAGTAGCATCCTGGATGAGTTGGGAGAAGCCGTGGAGGTATAATAAATTTGGTGGAATTGTTGGAGTGAATGGTTGATCAGTCAGTATTACTATCACCCATTATAATGGTTTCTTGCTGGAAGGTTAGGGATGTCCAAGGTAGTATGTCTTCAATAATGTTGAGGTTGTCACCTGGTGGAATATATATAGCAATAATTATTAGGTGTTTGTTATTACTGATTTTTAGTTTGATGGGGAAAATTTCAGTGTGTTTGAATGTGGGTATGTTAGTGTTGATTGGTTCTAGTTCTAAATTTTGTTTGTACATTATGGCTAACCCATAATGCTTTGAATGCATTTCTTTTTTGGTTTACATGGTCCTGGGTTCAAATACAGCTGTGTCTAGCATTTAAAATACATGTATGCATCCATCAGCATTATAAATTGTGATATGTATGACTGTGTCGTCACCTATTTATCCACCCAATGCAGTACAGATGAAATGCCTGCTTCTAAATAATGGAGGTCAAAGGTCTAAAGACAGGAAGACATTTTAACTATCGCTATTACAACCCTAGAAAGTACCTAGAATGTCAGGTTATGCATTAACATGAATTCCCAGAGGAATCTGAAGTATGTTATTCAAATGCAGCCCAGTATTTCCAGAATGCAGTCCACAATGACTTGCCAGTGATATTTCAGACAACCGCAGCTATAACAGTAACAGACATAGAGTATATGGAAGTAGTGCTAGAAGCAAGGGTTGCCAGCACACCCATTTCAGATGACTACCATGATATTACATATAGCTTGACAGTTCCAGTGGTTGATATTATGGTTAATGTACCCCATACCTTGTTCTAGGACACACCAAGCATGTTGCCTTTTACTCTGTTAATGATACCTTTGGCTAACATACTTACCTTAAACACATACCTTAATTTCCAGTGGGATGAGTTTCCTCAATCTGGCTCTGGCTGTTAATCAAGGCTGGCACAGGTCCCACAGTTGCATTTCTGTGTTGTCTTCCTGCAAAGTCATCACCCTCTCTGTCTATGCCTATTGTCAGCAGCAGCAACATCAGCTTCAGCCTGTATCCCACACATCTGTATGTAAAACGTGGCTGCTACAAACACTCTCTGTGCTGATGTTGTATCTTTACCACACTAATTTTCACCAGAACATATAAGAAAGGGGATGGAGTCTGCATTAGGCCTTATATCTTGTTGAGTAGTTGCATTGGATTGGCTGATTCTACAGCAAATCAGCTGTGTAGCTGCATTTAGCATTTTTAAAGCACAGATTGGCTCAGATGTAATCTGCTGTAATGAAAATCATCATAAAGGAAAATTTGTAGCTAGGCAAATCAGTGTCAATGAGAGTTACTTCTTATGTTTAACTCCTTGACACATTTCCTGTAGACCAGTATCTTTCAACAGAAGAGGATTGTACTCCATCAGCTATGTATCCATTTTGTTTCCTACATGATGTATATGTTTGAACATACTTAGGTAGCATGTGGATTACATCAGTAAGCCGTTATTAGAACTGTACTCATGACATGGCATTGATCTCCAGCTTGGTTAGATGTACAGAGATTGTAAATTACACCAAGGGTATAATGCTGTGTGATAACTAGGTACATAGGTTTCCAGGGTACTTCTTTTGACAGCAGTTGTAATAGTACACTTCTGTTTTATTGGCACTATTGTTTATATTTTATTTTTTGTTGTAGGGGATATTTCCTGCTATGGGGCACAATGCAATGGACTGCTGTGCTGGGTGTGTGAGCATATGTGACTATCTGCCATGAGACAAACAAGAATATGTCACTATTGCTGCTATCCTAGTTGCATCCACACCCTTTGTATTTCTGGTCCACTGTTGAATATAAGATGTGTAATCAAGCAGTGAATACTGACAGCCTTCCTTTACTGTTGTATCTGTACATTGTTTACTCGTACATATGTTATGCTTATACGTGTTCACATTTCTTTGTATTTCACTAAACATTATACATGTATATCACAGGCCACCATTTTCTGAGTTGGAAAATGACCTCATCATTGAGGTGTTGCAACCACATTATCAAGTCATACTGTCCCAAGGGAGGACAAATAGGTTAGAACATGCAGCCCTGTAGGATGAACTGGTGCACGACATCAATGTCATGGGTCATTCAAATCGTAGCTATGAGCAGGTGCGACACCTTGCAACAGACATGATCAATGCAACAATGAGATGTGTAGTTGACTGGCCAGGGATCATCAGGTTACTGATGGTGGGCCTGCAGCAGAATCTCTTCTCACACAGAGGAATTCTTGGCAAACTTTGCTACACAGGACAGCTCCCAAACATCCTGTGGACGTGGGTGCCACCCGTTCCTCTCAAGAGGAGCTTCCAGGTATGCTTAGTTAGATCAGCAGCAGAATACTGTTGCATTTATCCTGTCAAGGACTATATAGTTTCACATGGGTGTTAGGTGTTTTTTTTTTTTTTTTTGGGGGGGGGTAAGTTAGCTGCAGTTTTAAGCTCATGTAGAGATTGTCATCCACATGCCTTTTAACATTATAGTTACTGTAGATAAGAGATTATTGAATGTATTACCCCTGTTATACTGTAATATGTGGTGCTGTTGCTATTACCTCTCTCTCAACTTTTTTAGGACTGTCAGAAAATTGTAAGAGGTTGTGCTCCCACTGCTGGTAAGCAGAAAACTGTAACATGAGAGATATAGATATATTTCAGTGTATTAGCTAAAGTGTCATCCCAGGCCTACTGGACGGATTGATGTACTGTATGCATAAATGTCAACTGTACAAATATTTTCTGAATGTCCACAGTTTAGAGTCATACCTCTGCCTTATAGGTATGACCATAGTGACTGACTGAAAACTATAGTAAATACATTAATGACTGCCATAACTGTCAACTGTACAGATGTTTGCAGAATGTCCACAGTGTACATCATTGATTTTTCTCATAAGATTGTTGTTTTCTGAATAATTATTACCAAATCATTATAGATTGGGGTTAGAAAATAATGTCCAAGTCTGTGAGGTTGGTAGGTACAAAACTCTGTAATAGTGACAGCAGTGTATACAGCTTAACATATATTGTACCATAGTAGTACAGAGCACAGTAGTGTAGGTATAAATATATTGTTTTTTCCTTTTTATCGCAGGTGACCAAAGAGGTTGGTCTTTGTCCCCTACACCACTTCACATACTGGCACTTGCTCAAAACTCATAGCGAGCACTAATAAACCTTAGCATTAGACCCCCCCTATACTGTAGAGAAGGACAAGGGTCTCTATTCGACCTTACCAGCCAATCAGTAAAACAGTTCACTGTATCTATCCAGGCATATCCAAAGGGCAGTTTCAGGTGTACTCTCTGGTCCAACTGGTGAATCTAGGCATTTTGAGGCAATGTTACAATTCCATCATGTACACAGACAACCCACTCCTCCTTTCACCAAACACCAATACATGCGAGAAATACAATTACACAGCCAAACTGGAGGCTAAGCTCTCTCAACCCAAGACTGGACCAGGCAGTCAAGAGGAGAAGGGAATTACTTGCATCACACCACCAGTCTCACATAGACCTATGAAACCAGCACCGGCAAAAAACACACATAAATACATGAAAACATACTCGGAGTCTCTAAATAAAAATCTGCAAAAGCAACAGAGACATCCAAAGCAGACATCCAAGCAACCTCCACCCCCCAACACAAACCATGAAACACATACTTCACAAAACCAGTGTGCCACACAATCACAGCCCTTAAGGCAAAATAACATACCCAACACACTAGTAATAGGTGACTCTATAGCCAGGCACACTGATGTCCCACTCACTAGGGTGAACAAGGAGAAGGTTACTGTTAGCTGCCTGTCGGGTGCCAGAATCCGCCACATAACACAAGCACTCAGGTCACGCCAGAACAAGTGCAAATATGACTCTGTCATTGTCCATGTTGATGTGAATGACCTGAGCCGTACGTTCCTGGACTACATGAAATGAGACATGGAGGAGCTCTCTGATCACATAGCCCAGGCCGGTATGACACTGACCCTGAGTAGCATCCTGCCTTCACCAAGAATGATACCATGACATAGAGAAAAAATATCAATTTCAACAATTGGCTAAGCTTCTGGTGTCATTCAAAGGGGATCCAGTGTCTGTCAGCCTAGGATGACATGCTCGACAAGCCACACTGCTTTGCTAGAGACAGCTTGCACCTGTCACCCTTAGGCTTTCGAATACTGGCCAAGGCTCTTGCCACCACCATAGTGCCTTTTTTGGCAAGGCTCAAAAGACAAACCCACCACCATAAATAGCACAAGTAACAAAAAACTGAGAGTGATGCTACTCAATGCCAGAAGTCTAAACCTCAAAATGCATGCACTCGAGGCACTCCTCAGTATGGAGAAAATTGATATATGTGCAGTAACAGAAACCTGGTTTAAGGCTTCAGAGAGCACCCCAGCACTACCAGGCTACAACTCATACCATACATTTCGGCCACAAAACCTGGACTGAAATACAAAAGGCAGGGGAGTATCCATATTCATCAAGGATACCCACACCTCCAGGTTATTGGCACAGCACGATGCTTCAGAGATCATCCATGTGCAGCTAACAACAGGCAAAACTGCTATTCAAATTATAGCTTACTACAGATTACCCACCATGTCCCAGGTCCTACCAAACACCCTGATATTGGGTAATTTCAATTACCCAAACATTATCTGGGAGAACTACTCAAGTACAAACTCCCTTGACCAACATTTCCTAGAATTTATAAACTCAAACACCCTGGATCAACTGGTCAACACCCCCACCAGAGGTGACAACATATTGGACCTGGTCATCACCAACATGGGTGACCGGTGTTCCACACCAGAGGTCAACCCCTCGCTGGTTAGATCTGACCATAAACTAATCACTCTGGATATCCACATTCTGCCGCCACCCCCGGTCAAAGAAACCACCATGAAAAACTTTTCAAAAGCAAACTTCACGTTACTTATGACCGAGGTGGGAAGTTTCAAAGCCCCCATGCTAAAGGATAACGCTGTCCAAGCTGAAAAATCCTTTACTAATGCACTCTATGGGCACCTACAAAAATGCATGGATCATGCTATCCCAAACAAAACCAAGACTCACTGTTCCAAGAAAAGGAAACCAGTCTGGTGGATCCCTGCCATAAACAAGCTATACAATAGAAGAATGAAACTAGTACAGAAAAGAGTAAAATCCCAAGAAGGGAAGACATCCCTGATCAGTATCATCAAGAAACTATGTTCCCTCATAAAATCATCCAAGGCTAGCTTTGAAAGAAAAATTGCTATGGACTCCAAAGATAACCACAAGGCATTCTTTAGCTATGTCAAGAATCTAAGTGGCAATTCTCAGATTTGCTCAGAGTTAGTGCAGAATGGCACAAAATACACTGAACCGACCGATATAGCCAACATCCTGACAGACAGGTTCAGTGCAAACTTCACCCCTCTCTCACCCACAAAAGGGCCCATAACTATACCAGAAGAATGTAGTGCCCCTGAAATCACAGACACTCAGGTTAAAACAGCCCTCTCCAAAGCCAAAAACACAGCAACAATGGGACCGGATGGTGTCCCAGGCTGCGTCCTACATGAGCTCAAAGATGAACTAACTCCTCACCTAAACACAATGTTTAAACTCAGCATCTCCGCAGGCTACATGCCCACAGAGTGGCGCACAGCAACGGTTATTCCACTCCACAAAGGTGGAGCCACACTGGACCCCAGGAACTATCGCCCTATAAGCCTGACTAGCTTGGTCTGCAAAGCTATGGAGCGCATCATCATGGATCTCATTAACAGAGACACTGGAAACCTCCAAACACTGGACCCTACCCAGTTTGGCTTTGTTAAGGGAAGATCATGCCTCCTAAACCTGGTGGACTTCTTTGAGACAGTTACTAAGGCTATAGATGAGGGAAAGGTGGTCCACACAGCTTACCTAGACCTCGCGAAGGCCTTTGACACCATTCCCTCTCAGGTATTATAGTCAAGCTCACCAGCCTGAACATAAACCCCTATGTCATGAGATGGGTTGCCAACTGACTCATGGAAAGAACCCAAATGGTAAGAGTTATAGGAGCTAGGTCTGACTCTAAACCGGTTACAAGTGGCATTCCCCAAGGCTCAGTCCTAGGACCCCTCCTGTTCGGCATATACTTTTCAGAGGTACAGGCAAGCACAGAAGGATTATGACTGACTAAGTTCACAGATGACTGCAAACTAGGGGCTATAATTGACTCCCTGGCTGACACAGACATCCCCTAAAAGGGTCTAACTGAGACAGATACCTGGTGTCAAAACCATGGCCTCAAGCTAAATGCCAAAAATTGCATAGTCATCCCCTTTGGAAAAAACAAAGTACCCACAAACTACCACATAGGTGGTAGCCCCCTAAATACGGAAGACATAATAAGGGATCTGGGGACCCATGTAGAGAGTAACCTCTCCTTTGATAATCACATTGCCACAATGGTTAGAAAATCCTTCTATATGGCCCACCTAATCACAAAAGGGTTTGCATCCAGATTGAAAGAGGTCATTGGGCCTCTCTATACATCACTCATCAGACCCATCATAGAGTACAATGCCCCATTTGGGATGTACCTTACAAGACACCTGCAACAACTGGAAAGACCACAGAAGTACCTCACCAAGAGGATCGCTGGCCTCAAGCAGATGCCCTATGAAGCTCGACTGAAGAAACTCCAGCTGTACTCGGCTGCATACCGCCTACTCAGAGGTGATCTCTGCCTGACATACAAGGCCATGTCCAACCCAGAATTGATAGACATGCTCCACCTAAAGAAAACCATATCCCCTCGAGCCACACGCTCCAGGGATCTAACCCTCACCACAACAATAAATAGGACGTGCTGGAGGGATAGATTCCTGTTCCAGAGACTTCCCATGCTCTGGAACAAGATTCCAATCTACATTAGGTAGAGCTCCTTACTAACCCTCTTCAAGAGAAACCTTGTCGAGTGGATGGGAAACAGAAAGTTTACCCCAGGGATCACTTCAATGGTTCTATTGGACAGAGGCATAGGGAACTAATCTAAGGGGGCGGCCAAAGCCAGCACATTCTGGCTAGGCTTATAAATGCCTTCGGGCAGATAGCCTAGTACCTACCTATGAACTTATGAACCACCTGATATCAGTGTCTCTTCAGACTCTGATGATAATGGTGGCCAAATTGAGGCACAGCTGGGGTTGTAGAGGCTGAATCAGACACAGAGGTTTACATCCTTTGCCCACCCTCATTATCACTGTACACAGCCAGTATGCCTATGCATACCCAGTCCCCTGGCCATAGCTAAACTGTTGGCGAGGATCCACACAGGCGGATTAATAGGGGTGCTCATAGAAGGACTGCTGTCACTCCTACCACCTGTTGCAGGTGCCTTATCACATTTCACTCGGTGTGTCTTTAGGGCCATCATGGAGGCACAGACATGTTCAGAAAGGAACTCCTGATGAATCCTCGGGGTTATGGATGCAGCACAGTTTGGCAGTAGCCTAGCAGTCAGATAACTGTTTAGTAGCCTAGCTATATGACAATAGTATCAGTTTTGAGCATATGTGACTGTTTAAATTTGGATGGGAAAGCCTATGGCACAATCAGTTTGTCCTGTCCATTAGTGAGCACACAACATTATACATTACACATTACACAACTTGTTCAGCTGTTGATGTATGTGTGGTGAAATCCAGCAGACACAGGGGGCTGTACAATATATGTACATATTCTTATACTGTGCCATACATTTTCAAGGTTTCCTCATGCAGTGTTAGGGAGACATGTAGTCTTGAATAGTAGCACTATAATTCTCCATGTCCAAATGTTTGCAGCAAGTCCACAGGTTTGACTCATATTTATGAGTGTTTCACATGAAATTGTGGTTTGCTGTCAAACATGGCATCATTTGGACATGAAATGAGAAAAGACTGCCAAAATCTGAACTTCAGACATCTCAATTGTCCTCCAAATGCAACGTGTTATTCTATGCACTTCCACATTTTGTAAGTGCATTTTCTAAAGTTGAGCCCTTACTTTTGGTCCTTTGTCCAACATTATATGTGGCTTAGTGTAGCTTTACCCTCTAAGATTTTGGTATGTAGGGCACTACAGACACACAGACAGACAGACAGACAGACAGACACAGACACAGACAGACACAGACAGACATAGATACATACAGATACAGACACAGGCACAGACACAGACAGACAACAGACACAGACAGACACAGGCACAGACAGACACAGACAGACAGACAGACACAGACAGACACAGACAGACAGACACAGGCACAGACAGACAGACACAGACAGACAGACATGTATATGTATATACATATGTGTGTGTGTGCATTGGTATGTATATGTCTATCAATATATACAGAGAGACACAGGTGTATATATGTGTGTGTGTGTGTGTGTGTGTGTGTGTGTGTGTGTGTGTGTGTGTGTGTGTGTGTGTGTGTGTGTGTGTGTGTGTGTGTGTGTGTGTGTGTGTGTGTGTGTGTGTGTGTGTGTATATATATATATATATATATATATATATACAGAGAGAGAGAAAGAAATATATATATATATATATATATATATATATATATATATATATATATATATATATATATATAGATATAGATATATATATAGATATATATAGATATATATAGATATATATATATATATAGATATATATATATATATATATATAGACATATACACATACACACATATAGATATATATAAAAAAATTAAATAAATTGCATGAGGAACAATGGGTTTGCTCTCTGCTTAACTAAGTGTATGGGCATGCATGCTGGCATTATTTGAACCTGTTTGCATGTTGCTAAGCAGAGCACAAGTGAGAGGCGCATTGCTTACATCAGAGACTTACTGTTCCATAAACTGACTTCAACCCACACCTAGCTGTACTCCAAGCCAGGATTTTGTTTGTTACACAGTCTGACCTCTGTCCCTGTTTCTGCACTGCTGCGCTTCACACAAACTGACTAAGACTTATTAAACAGGTTGTAGACATGGGCAAGGCATGCAAATGTGGAATTAATATAAGGAAGAAGTTAATAATAGTATAGCACACAGAGAGTAACAGTCTGTAAAACACAACTTATTACTAGTTCACATCCAAAATATCTGGATATCTCAGATTAGAGCCTTGAACGCCTTCACAAAAGCTGACTACCTTGGTCCTTTGAGCCACAGAATCTGCTTGACAGAAAGGGGATCATTCATCACACAATCACTTGCAGAAATATGTACATTGTTATTCCTCAGTTACCTAACACATACAATATAAGATCATGTTCTATATTACTGCCCTGAGACTGTGTGGCATACTAACTGTGTAAAATGCTCATATAGCATAGATGAGTTACTGTTATTGCAGTTACAAGGGGACACTGCTGTCTTGAGGGGTGGAGAAACAAACCCCATGTTCTTTTAGGATACACACTAGTCTATCATGAACAAACCCCATGTTCTGTTAGGATACACACTAGTTATCATTTACCTTCACTTTCTAACATGTCCCCTGAATGATGTACCAGTAACCTGTTGCAGTAGGACTGCATGAATATTCCATGCATGAGGCCTACTGATTACAAATGGAGATATGATAGTGAAATGGGTATCTGTACTCCCATGTGGATGTAATTTCTGTCCAAATAGCCCACTATAGTTACCTGCATAATGTACCACGTCCATAGCTACAATGACATTTCATAATAATCCAGTAGAATACTGTGTAGGTTACAGGCTTACCTTTAAATGCAGCAGTTGACACAACTGTAGTTCAGGGCTGACTTTGTCTGATGGAAGCATAACACAGCCAATACATGGATAGGTAAAGGATGTGTGAGTTGTCTGGCATCAATTTCGATATATGTATATGAGTAGGAGTAAGGTGTTAGTCACTAGGTCCCTAGGTTGCCAGTTAATGTGCTATGTGTTGTCTTTTAGCCAAAGCCAGGGCATACCTTGCATGCCTACATCTGCCTACAGGGACATTAGCAGAGGGTTCCTCCTCCAAGTCCTCATGTGACTATGGTTGTGGTGACCTAGGTACAGGTGGGGGGCTGTGTATCCCTTCCCTTTGCTTATTCTGCAGGATCAGATTGTGCAGCATAGCACATACTGTGAATGTGCACATGCGTGTGGAGTATACTGCAAGGCTCCACCAAATATACTGAGGCACCAGAACTGTGGCTTCAGAAACCCAGTCACATGTTCTATGGTGTTCCTAGTTTGTGCATGTGCCTCATTATGGCATTCTTTCATGGGTGTGTGTGCATTTCTGGTGGGTGTCATCATCCATGGCTCCAGGGTATAGCCAGCATCCCCAAGTAAATGGCCCTGTGGGATGTCCCCTCTAGAAAACAACTGGTACAGTTGTGGTGTGTGCCAGATATGGGAGTCATGATAACTGCCATGGTAGCCAGCACACACATTCATGATAACCCCTGGTTATTGCACACGACTTGGCAGTTGATGAAGTGGTATCCCTTGTGGTTAATGTAGATTCTACCCTGCTGACCAGGTGGTGCCTTGATGTGTACATGAGTGCAATCTATGGCACCCAGTACTTCAGGGTAGTGTGCTAAAATGTTAGAACTATTGCATATTGCTGGCTCTCACCTGAGGGGATAGGGGAAAAGATATGTGCTCACTGGCTTGTGAGAGCATAGCATCCAGGAATTGGTGAAGTATCCTGGATGCAGATGCCTGTGACACCCCCATCATGTCTTTGAAAAGTACCTGTAGCTAGTACACTAAGGGTGACACATACCTTAGTTTCAACTGGGATGGGTTCCCCTCTGTTAGCTCTGGCTTTGAGTTGAGGGCAGCAGAGCTCACTGAGTTCTTGTAACATGTCCTCTGTACATCCTGTAGCCCTCTACAATCTCCTCCTCATGTAGCACCTGGAAGGTTACCCAGGGTCTGAACTCTCTTCTCAGCCTAGGCCAATTGTCAGCAACACAAGCAGTATTATCTCAGTTAAAATTTCCAAGTCTCTACTCCAATGGTTCAAACTTCTTCTTCTTCTTCTTCTTTTGGCTTTTCCCAGTTAGGGGTCGCCGCAGAGGAACTCCGGTCCGCTAATGATTGGCAGTAGATTTTTGCTGTGCCAAGGTGCCAGCCCGACACCCAACCTTCAATGAAGGCACGCCCATTCACGCATGTCTTTTGAATGCCACTCGACCACAGGGAGGACATGCAGATTCCACACAGAAGGTACTTCAGCCGAGAATCGAATGGGAGAACCTCTTGCTGTGAAGCGACAATGCTACTGCTGCACCACCGTGGCTTTCTATTGAGGGAAAATCAGAATGTAGGGTGTATGCATACTTTATACAGTTCTGGTGTAGGTCCACCATGTGGGATTGGCTAATTATGATGCAGTTCACCTGGTTAGTATATAATTGACATGATTTAAAGACCCTACTTTAGTGTGCGACACTGCTCAGTGCACAACATCGAGCAGCATAGCTATGCAAAACTACATGGTTCATAGCCGTGTAAGCTGGTTAGCAGCATGAAAGGAACAAAGCAAAAAAAAAAAACAAAGAAGCCTCTTCGAGTTGCATAAAATCTTTTACTGGTGTCTCCTGGTACCTCGGCTCATACCTTCATGGGATGAGTTACACACCAGAAAACCATTCCTCATATACTGCATCAATTACCACCACATTCTAAACATATTCATATTAAAGTGAAAGCATCCCTTTAACCAAAAAGAACATAGAATAAGTCAAGACAAAACTGATATTTCCATTATTGTTCCCATTATTTCCCATGCAACAATTAAACATTGAAATTTACTTCTAGGTTTAAACCCGTTGGATGCAAAGTGTTAAAATTAACAAAGAATTTAGATTCCAAAGCTAATAATTTATTTATAAACATTTCACCCTGTTGACATAAAGGTTTTTCCAATACACTAAAAAATAAAGTAGAATCTGAACCCCCCATGATAGGTACAGAAATGGTTGGCAACTGGGCTATCCACTCTATTATGTCTAATATCCCCCAAATGTTCAAGGATGCGCTTCTTAACCTGTCTCTTCATTCATCCTATGTACCATTTTACAACAGAACACCCACAACCAATGACATACACTACCCCACTAGAACTGCAGGTGAACCTGTGTGTAGCTCTATACGCCCTATTATTAATCCTGGTACCATTTAAATTCCTAATTTTAGGACAAACTTTACAACCTGAACAGGAAAAACACCCACTTGACCATCTGTGTTTATGCTTAGATTTTTGTTGTTAAGCAATTCCTTAAGACTGGAAAATCTACTGTATGAAAGTGTGACCTTCTCAGGGAACAAACCTCTAGTAATATCACCTCGTGTGACAATTGGCCAAAATCTCTTTACCAAACTGCTTAACATTTCATAAAAGGGTGAGAATCTGCTAACAAAAAAACAGCTTTTCTTATTATTATTGACCTGTCCCTGGTGGCCGCTCTTCCTTACAAACTTCCCTCTCCAATGAATACCCAGAACTCTTTGTTCTGTCTTCTCCAGTAGATCCACCTGATACCCACTAGCTATTAACCTCTCCCTGACTTTCAAAAATTCTTCTGAAGTCAAGCTCTTATCATGCATATTATTAAAAATACATCTGTACTCCCCATATGGATGTGAATCCAATAAATAGGGAGGTGCATACCTAATGCTAAGAGAAAATTATTAGCAGCCATTTCCTTTACATAAAGTCTAAACTGCACTTTCCTGACCTTGATCACATGCAATTTTAAATACAAAAATTGTATGAACTTTCTATGACAATTGAACGTAAATGATAATCCAAAATTATTTTCTTCCAGATCCATCATGAATTTTTTAAAATCTTCAATTTCCCCTTTACATATGAAAATCAAATCATCTATGTATCTCTTATAGATGACTACATTATTAGAAAAAAAATCCACTGTTATAAATAAAAACTTGCTCAAAGAAATACATAAAAATGATAGCATACGACGGGGCGAATTGAAGCCCCCTTAGCAGTACTGCCCTTTTGTAAATATATCTGATTTTCAAATGCAAAGCAATTATGTGTTAAAAAAACTTCCAAAAGCTGTAAAATATAATTAGTCCTGGGACCTTCGCCCATAATTCTGGCTACTGCCTGTATTCCCAACAAATGACTTATACTGGTATAGAGTGCCTTATCATCAGCATGCCCCAAAATAATCGGCCTGCCAATCCATCCCTCCAACTAGATCACAAAAATCCTTACTGTTCTTAATATGTGATGGAATTTGCAAAATGTAATCCTTAAACTGCAAATCTAAAAAAAATTCCTGCATTTTGTAAATAAGACCCCACCCCCAATACTATCGGTCTTCCAGGGGGATCCGACAAACATTTATGAATCCTGGGAATTGTGAAAAACTTGGCTCTTCTAGGATTCCTAACATGAAGCTTTCTTACATCACTATTATTAAAAAAGCCAAGTCTTTCCCCTTTCTCTAATAATTCCAATAACAAGGAATTAAACTCAGCAATTGGATCACTGTATAACTTTAAATAAACATTTTCATCATTTAACTGGTCAAAAAACATCTTGTTGCATTGCTCCCTGGATAAAATTACCCAGTTGCCACCTTTATCTGCTTGTGTGAAAACCACATTCTTATTTTCATTACGTATGCTTTGCAACGTTAACCACTCTTCCATACTCAAATTGAACCTATTTTCATTTTTTTCCTTTTTTTACAAAAACATTATATTCACATTCAATTTCTTTATACAACGTTGACTCAAAAACATTAATGACCATGGTATTTTTAGGAGGACGAAAATTACTCACATACGGTACTGCAGGTACCTTAAGCTTCCCATATCCAGTGACAAAAGCCTCCCCCAAACTTTCATCATCATTAACACACCTATCATGACCGCCCCCTTCATTCAAATCAACAAACTCATTTTTCATATATTGATAAATCCAAAAGGGAACTGTCAGAATCAGTAAAAACCTCATCAAATTTTCTTGAATAGTTTTATTGTGAAAAAACATCTTTAGATTCAACTTCCTACAAAAATGACCCACTTCAGTGAATAAATTTGCTAAGCATGGGAAGTAAATGGGAACAAATTTTATACCCTTACTCAATAAACTCTTCACATCACAATTTCAAGCCAAATGTGAGAGACTGATAATGTCCATACTCAATCCTTCTGTTCATCTCCTGGTCCTCGACATGTGAATCAATAACACCAATATCCCTCAAAGCAACAGAAGCCGTTATCTTGTTCTCCTCCTGCTGTTGACGCCATTGCTCGCTCCGCCACCTCCACTATTTCCCTGCCACTTTTGGCCTCTGCCTCTCGACTGCTGCTGTGAACGGCCATGCTGGTACTGTTATTGTGGCATTTGGAATGCTTTGATCGTTTGTACATTTACATTTTTGAACTATATGAGGAATGGTTTTCTGGTGTGAAATTCATCCCATGAAGGTGTGAGCCGTGGTACCAGGAGGCACCAGTAAAAGATTTTATGCAACTCAAAGAGGCTTCTTTGTTTTTTTGTTTTGTTCCTTCTTGCTAGTTTTTTGTTAGTTGGTGTTCCTCATTATAACAGCATGAAAGCACAATTGTGAAGACCTGACACAAGGTCGTACGGTATTTTTGTCTAAAGTACATTATTATTGTTATTTTTATGTTAAACATGTTTGTGCAATGCGGTGCAGAGTGCAAACATGCAGGAATTTAAAAAAAATATATTAATTTCACATAATTCCTGCTGTTTTCAGACATCTGCAGTGTATGATTTGAACATTTATATGTGGGATCTTAACTTTTCAGGGGAATTATGTCTGTATTTGTGGACTTTTAAATCCCCCTACTTTCAGTGTAGACTCCTGTACATGGAAAATTTCCGCCTACACTACTAACACGGACATGGAGTCTACATGGATGCATTAGGGGTTGTTAGGCTGCTCCACCTGGTTAATTTGCATAAAATTCAGCTACTTAAGCCAAAATTTGCATTGCACAAAAGGTTCCATAGTTGCGCATGCATGCACGTGATTGCTCGCCACTACATGGAGTTTGTTGAATCTAAAATTGTTCACGTAAGCTTTACTGAATTTCCCCTCAGTCTTATTTTTTTTCTTTCAAGAAAAAGTAAGTCATGTCTTAAGTTTAATATTCAAAGCTAAGAAAACATTAGTTCCCCAATAAACTGAAAAATAAATGCAAGGATATTTAAATCTTATCTGGGAATAGTACCTGCCTTCCTAGCCCTAAAAATGACATAGTTATCTTCTGGTACCACTCTGGTGTTAAATTGGGATGAAACGTAAAAGAACAAATGTCCAGAAGTATATATTATACAGCTGAGGGTGTGGGAAAATAAATCAAAATAGATACAATCTGCTCAGAGATAAGGATTATATGCAGTCTCCACAGAAGGAATGAACATCAAAACCTCAGTTGGAGAAACAAGTGCTGTTAGATGGCAAAATTACATAACTTGACACAACATTCTGTTAGTCATCAGCTGTATCACACACATGCTGCCCAAACAGCCACTTATTGACTTCAACATTGCTGTTTATCTGGGATAGAATGTGAAAAACATGCAGACTACTTATACAAAGCCAGAATAGCTGCTTATTTTGAACACATGACAACAAAAAAGTCAGTCACCTTCATTTACAAACATTCCATGTACCCAGCAGTTAAAGTTAACTTTGTTGACAAAATATTCCTCAGATATCAGAATGTAATAGAATAATAATAACAGCAACACTTGGCCAAAGTAAATTATTTTAACCCTGCCCCCACACACACACACACACACATACACAACAATTGGCCAAATTCAGTTATTTTAACCTCCTCTCTAGATGTGATGATTAATTACAGTCACTAGTATTACTGTCATTGCATACCTAATATTTTTGAATTTATCATCTTCTCAGTTCACTGCTGCCAGAACATGGGCCATCTGACTTAAAACTCCCTCACTACATGCATTTTATTTTTATTTTATTTTACATTTGTTGACCGGGATAGTCCGACTGGATACATGTCAATTTTCAGCGGAGGCCAGGGAGAAAAGCTCCAGACTTACAAACAGATAAAGACAAGCAAGTTACAGTATATGCACAAACATATTGGGCCGGATTCACAAAGGCTTGCACGGAGTCTAAGAGTAGAAGACTCCATGCCGCCAACATGTCCGCCGAGCGATCCAGGAACAGCCGGTAGGGAAGTGCAACAGAGCTCCTAAAACGACTCTTACACGGACAGGGCTAGGATATGCAAATTACCTCAATTTCAGGTGAAAGCTATGCAAATGAGGTAAATTTGCGATCCAGGAAACCCAAACCTGTCCGAGTAAGAGTAGTGTTATTTGCAGAAATGTACTCCGTTGACAACTGAGTACGGTTCTGCAAATAGCAAAACTGAGCCATGACAGCTCCAAAAAAAGGATGCATCCAGTTGAAGAAGCATGCCAATGGCCAAAAATATGGCCATTGGCAATGTTCACCCATGCAAAATTAAAATTAATTTTTTTTTTATCCCGATCGTCGATGTTTAAGTGTAACGCAGCACCACACAAATGCGCTGCACTCTAAAAACCAGAAAACCAATAATTAAAATTCACAAATGTGGATTTTATAGTAATTCCTAATATACAATCCAAGGGAATGGCAGTCCGAAGACAACATGGCTACAGAGTAGAGGTTGCTAAGGGGGGAAGCTCAGTCTAAGAGATGTAACCAAGCATTAGTAGGCAATCCTATGCAAATGAGGGTAGGGATAGTGAATCCCAAGTTTACATAGCAAAAGAGCACAGTCAGCGGAGTGTAGGAGTAGGATAAGGGGAGTATCAGAGTAGAAGATAGGTGACATCATGAGGGGGGTATGTCTGAAAGAAGTGAAGCTCATTGAAGTAGAGTGGCATGTGTCTGCTGTCAGTTACTCATCACTGGAAGAGGTGTGTCAACAGGTACCCTAGCTAAAGGCAAGAAATTGAAGGTGTATGCCATGAACAACACTAAAGTTTCTTGTAGAAGTGCCTGCAACGTGTATGTGCGCTTGTGCACTCCTGTAAAACCGAGTAAGCCTGTGTGCGCACGTGTGCGCCTGTGTGCATGCGTTTAATCCGGAGTAAGCAAGTGTAAGGTTGTTGAAACCTGTGTAAGTGCGTTTGTGCCTGTGTGCGTGCATTTTAGCAAGAATAAGCAAGTTGTAGACCATGTAAGCATGTATGCGAGCGTGTGAGCTGGTGTGTGCGGCGCTGCCCTCTGAGGAAACAGAAAGGGAAAAGAAGCACAACAAATAGTAGGAAGTTAACCAGGGAGTACTAGCAGAGCTAGCAGGTGAAAACACTCAGAATCAGGCAATTACACAGGCAGTACACTAGCCCAGCCCAGCCCAGCACTTAAAACTCAGCAAACAACTTTCCACTATGTTTTTCTCAGAGACACTGCAACACTGCAGTAAGCTAATAGAAGTAAAAACTGAAAAAGCTTTACTGAGACAAAGAAATGTTAGGAGCTGCCATTGCTATTATAAGGTGACATATGCAACATGCTGAGGGTGGTGACAATGCGAATACTGCTGAGCAACCCACAGTGAGGAGACAGAGAAGAGTGTACAGGCCCAGGGTAACCTACCAGGGGCTACATGAGCTGGAGATAGCGGAGCACTACAGAGTGGACAGAGACCTCATGTAGCAAATTGTTGAGCTGTGCAGGCCATGCCTCACACACAGAACCAACAGAGGGGAACCTATCCCAGTGGAAACCAAGGTATGTGTTGGCCTAAGAATACTAGCAACAGGTACCTTCCAGAGACCAACTGGTGATATGACGGGGATTTCACAGGCATCAGCATCTAGGGTACTGCACCAGTTCCTGAATGCCATGTCAGCACATGTCGGTGATCATGTATATTTCCCCAATTCCTGTGAGGTATTGGCCAGCAATATGCGTCTCTTCCAGCAAATAGCGGAATACCCAGAGGTAGTGGGTGCAATAGACTGCACGCACATATGCATCAAAGCACCAGCTGGTGAGTGGGGTAGGGTCTACTATAACCACAAAGCTTTCCCCTCCATCAACTGCCAGGTCGTGTGTGATGCCCAGGGCATAATAATGAATGTGTGTGTTGGCTGCCTTGGAAGCTACCATAATTCCCATATCTGGCATCTGACACAGCTGTACCAGACATTTTCCAATGGGGACATCCCTCATGGTCACCTAATGGGGGATGCTGGATATGCACTCGACCCATGGCTGATGACACCCATCAGAAATGCGCACACACCTGAACAGGGATGCCATAATGAGGCACACGCACAAACACGAAATGTAATCGAGCGTGTGTTTGGGCTGCTCAAGTCACGGTTCCGGTGCCTGAACACATCTGGTGGAGCCTTGCAGTACTCACCAACTACATGTACCCAAATAGTCATGGTATGTGCTATGCTACATAATATGATCCTGTGAAAACAGCTGCAGCAGGAGCAGCATAGGGCCGGGCCAAACAGACCCCCACCATTGCCAAGGCCATCACAGGCACCGCTTGACTCAGAGGAGGAACAACCTGAGCCTGCCCCAGTAGGCAGAAGGAGGCATGCCCAGTATGCTTTGGCCTTGGCAAAGAAGCAATGCATAGCATGTACACTGGCTCAGTAGGAACCCTGGAAATGATACCTCTCTCTGACTCGCACATATAGTAAAAGGGATGCCTAACTTGACACTACCTGTTAACAAACATGTATAGTGAGTGTAATATGTGCATCCGACATAGCCACCCCTGCAGCACCACCTGAGGCATGATTGCCATGTGTTAAGCAATATAAAGCAGTGCTAAACAGCTCTTACCACTATTTAGTATATGTAAACAAAATTGCACACACTAAGTAGCACAACGTTTGGCAATATTGAGCAATATTGGGCAGCGTTCAGCAATGTTGGTTAACATTAACCAATGTTGTGCAAGTTTGGTCAAAGTTGGGCATAGTTCAGCAAAAGCAGGTATACATGGTCATATTTGCTTCACTGTTCCTGAAGCAGTCTGGTCTGCCCAGTATGAAAATATGAAGCAGTGACAGTCATCAAACCTAGGATACTGTGCACAGTAGTCATAGTACTGAACCACTAAACCATGACAGTAGTCAGCCTGTTTGAAGAAATGCAAAGTATCTCATGGAAACCCTGCAGGCACAGCATAATCCCTGTTGAGTTATGACACAAAGGTGAGCCCTGCACTAAGAATAGAACCTGATTTTTAACACACATATAGTATAAATGTTAATATTGGTCATGTTCACACACATCAACAAATGTAGTGGACCTCAGACAGCAACATACTGAAAGGTCACACTGGGCATGCTCACACATTTGAATAAATGAGACAAATGTCAGGCAACAAAACACTGAAAGGCTGAACTGGGCATGCTCACACACTTAGACCATGTCTGAGTACAGCAGTGGGCCACACATATCCGGCAGCTGCATGTGTTAACCCAGGAACCTCTCACTATTCACCAATCCACCTTGTGCACACAGTTATATGACAACAAACACATATATAATATAGTGGAACCCTGTCATAATCAAATATGTTCTACAGATACTTAGGTTGTTCATAGAAAGTGGGAAAGCAAAGAAGAAACAAAACCTGCAATCAGTATCATCAATAAACAATGTGCATCCCGAACATTATCATAGGTTCAGAGGTTGATACTAGGCTATCTGCCCTAGGGCATGTATAAGCCTAACCAGAGTGTGTTTGGCTTTCACAACCCTGTTAGATTATTAGACTGTGCCTGTGAATAGTAGGTCACACAAGATAGCCCACTTATGTTTAGTTTATTGTGCCTCTGTCTAGCAGGGACCCAGAAGATATCCCAGGGGTAAACATACGATCACCCATCCACTTGTCAACATGTCTCCTGTAGGTGGCCAGTGGGGTACTCTGCATATGCGGGACTGGGATCTCATTCCAGAATGAGTGGAGCCTCTGGGATAGGAATCTGTCCTCCAGCATGTCCTATTAATATCAGTGCTGAGGGTTACGTCCCTGGAGCGTGTAGCTCTAAGGGATTCAGATATCCTGAGGTGGAGCATGTCCATTAATTCTGGGATGGACATGACTTTAAACAACAGGCACAGATCGCATCCGAGTTGGCGGTAAGTGACTGAGTAGAGATGGGGTTACTTTAGCCAAACTGTGCAGGGCATCTGTGTGAGTCCCTAGATCTACTTGGTGAGGTACTTTTGTGGCCATTACAGTTGCTGTAGGTGTCGGGTAAGGTACATCCGAAATGGGGCATTGTATCCAAGCATGGGCCTGATGAGTATAGGGGCACAATTACCTCACTTGATCTAGATGTGAAACCTTATGGGATAAGGTGGGCTATATAGAAGGTCTGTCTAACCACATTGGCAACGTGATTGTCAAAGGCGAGAGTACTAACTACTCGTGTCCCCAAATCCCTAATAACACCTACCGTACGTGATGGATTATCACCTATGTGGTAATGTGTGGGCACGTTGTTATTCCCAAAGGGGATGACTATGCATCTAATGGCAATTAGCTGTAGGCCATGGCTCTGGCACCAGTTATCCATCTCTGTGAGACCCTTTTTGAGGATGCTTGTGCCAGCTGGAGAGTTGATTATGGCACCCAGTTTGCAGTCATCTGCGAACATGGTCAGCCATATCCCTCCTGTGTTAGCCTGTATGTCTGAGAAATATATACTGAACAAGAGAGGTCCCAGGACTGAGCCTTGTGGGATGCCACATGTAACTGGTGTATAGTCAAACATGGCACCTGCAATACTGACCATGTGGGTGCTATTCCTGATCCAGTTAGCAATCCATCTTGTGACATATGTGTCTATATCGAAGCTGGTGAGCTTATGTATAATGCCTGAGGGGGGTATTGTGTTGAAGTGTTTTTCGAGGTCCAGGTAGGCTGTGTGAGCAACCTTATCTATGTCTATGGACATGGTAACTGTTTAAAGAAGTCGAACAGGTTCAAGCGGCAAGATCTGCCCATAACAAAGCTGAATTGTGTAGGGTGCAGTGTCTGTAGGTTCCCGATGTCTATGTGTATGAGTTCCATGATGGTAGGCTCCATAGCTTTGCAGACCAGGCTAGTTAGGCTTATAGGGCGATATTGTCGAGGATCCCTTGTGGCACCACCTCTGTGGAGCAGGACCACTGTTGCTGTGTGCCATTCCTTGGGTACATATCCTGTAGTAACTCTGATATTGAACAGTGACTTAATGTGAGTGTTAGGTTCATCATGAAGCTCATTTAAGATGCAGGCCGGGACACCGTCCAGTCCCATTGATGCTGTGTTGTCTGCTTTGGAGAGGGCAGCACTCACCTGTTCATCTGTGATGTCAGGGAGGCTACACCCTGTTGGAATGGACATTTGATCTTTAGAGGGGATGGGGGGGAAACATTTGCACTGAACCTGTTTGCTAGGATGTTGACAATGTCTGTGGGTTCAGTGTATGTTTTATCATTATGCAGTAACTCACAGCATATCTGGGAGTTTCCACCCAGGTTCCTGACATAACTAAAGAAGGCCTTGTGATTGTCCTTAGTGTCTGGTGCAAGTTTCCATTAGAAGCCAGCCTTAGATGAATTAATGAGTGATCTTAGCTTTTTGCTAGTACTGATCAGAGATGCCTTCCCTTTTTGGGATTGTGCTCTATCATGTAGTAGCATCCTCCTTTTGTTGTATAGCTTATTAATGGCCATGGTCCACCAGACAGGTCCTCTGCCTTTGGAGGAGTGATTCTTGTTGTTATTTGGGATAGCATGATCCATGCATTCCAGTAGGTGTCCATAGAATGCATTTGTAAAAGATTCAGTGGTCTGAGCCGTATTTACCACTGTCCCAGGGTCTTTGATGGATACCACCTTGGTATTGAGAAGTGTGACATTTGCTTTTGAGAAGTTCTTCACCAAGATTACCTAAGATCGGGGTGTGGATGGGATAATGTATGTCCAGTGAGATAAATGTATGGTCTGACCTTACCAATGAGGGGTATACCTCTGGTGTGGAACATAGAGTCCCCATGTTGGTGATGATCATGTCCAATATGTTTTCCCCTCTTGTGGGTGTGGTGACCAGTTGTGCCATAGCATTTGAGTCTATAAATCCTAGCAACTGTTGTGCGAGGGTGATGGTGCTTGAGTAGTATTCCCAGTCAATGTTTGTTTATTTGAAGTCATCCAATATAATGGTGTTTGGAGAGGCCTACATATTCTCCAGTGTTCCCAGGAATACTGAATGGTGTTCCTGAGTTCAGGAGGGTGGTCTGTAGCAGTCTACAAACTGAAAGGCAGTCTTTCCCACTGTTATTTGACATGTATGGTCTCCGATTCTTCGTGCAGTGCTACTAACCTGGAGGTGAGTGTATGTGTGATGTATATGGATACTCCCCCTATTTTTGTTGGCCGGTCCGAGTCTTGTGTCCAAAAAGCATGGTATGTAGTATAACCTGGTAGTGCTGGTGTGCTTTTGGGAGCCAGAACCAGGTGTCTGTTACTGCACAGATATCGACATTCTCCATACTGAGGAAAGTCCTGAGTGCATCCATTCTGAGGGTTAGACATCTGGTGTTGAGCAGCATTACCCTTGGTTTCTTTAACCTTGTAACTTCTATGGAGGTGGGTTTGTCTTTTGAACCTCACTTAAAAAAGCCACTATGGGGGTGGCAACAGCCTTAGCCAGTATTTGAAAGTCTAGGGGTGACAGGTGCAAGCTGTCCATAGTGAAGCTATGTGGCATGTCGAGCATGTCATCCCAGGATGACAGACACTGGATCCCCTTTGAATGACACCAATATGTTAGCCAACTGTTAAAAGTGATCAGTTTGTCTGTATACTGTGACATCATTCTTGGTGAGGGTGAGATGCTACACAAGGTCAGGGTCATACTGGGCTGGGCTACATGATCAGAGAGCTCCTCTATGTCCCTTGTCATGTAGTCCAGGGAGGAACGTCTGGGGGTGTTCACACCAGCATGGGCAATGATGGAGCCATATTTGTACTTGCTTTGGAGTGACCTAAGTGCATGTGTTATGTGGCAGATCCTGGCACCCGACAGACAGCTCAAAGTGACCTTCTCCTTGTTCAGCCTGGTGAGTGGGACGTCAGTGTGTCTGACAATAACAGTCACCTATTACAAGTGTATTAGGTGTGTTGTTTAGCCCTAAGGGCAGTGACTGTGTGGCACACTGACTTTGTGAACTATGTGATATGTGGGTATTGTTGTGGGGTAGCAGTTGTTTGGGTGTCTGCTTTGGAGGTCTCTGCTGCTTAGGCAGAGTTTATTTAGAGCCTCTGAGTATGTTTTTGTGTGGTAATGTATTTGGTTTGCTGTCACTATAGGTCTATGCGAGACTGGATTTGTGGTGTGTGTGGTTACCTTCACCACCTGATAAACTGTGCCAGTCACGGGTCGAGAGAGCTCAGCCTCCTGTTTGTCTATATAGTTGCATCTCTCACATATATCTGAGTTTTTTGGGAGGAGGAGAGGGTTGTCTGTGTACATAAGGTAGTTGTAACATTGCGTCAAAATTCCAATATGCACCAGCTGGACTGGAGAGTACACACGAAACCGACCTTTGGACATGCCAGGATATTATGATGACATACTCTGTTGACTGATCACAAAGGATCAGTAGGGTGTTAAGTGTGTAAAAGGGTATAACAGGGGTTTAGTGGTCAGATTTGTTGGTGTTTTGGAAAACTTATCTGCGAAGGAGTCCAGACAGAACCATGACACCTCCTTCAGCTATGTCATAAATAGCAATGTACACTCATATATGTCCTGAGTCAGGGCCAACCGTACCTGACAGACAATGCTGACATCCTGTCAGACAGGCCCATACATACATACCCACCTCCCACTGACAAAAGGCCCTATCATCATACCATGAGATATCACATGTAGAATGGGTAAACAGCTCTTCCCAAAGCCAAAAACATGGCATCACTTGGATAACATTGTTTCCCCATATGTGTCATAAGTGAACTACAGAACAAACAGACCCTGCACCTGAACAGTCTGTTGAGCCTCACCCTCTCTACAGGATCTGAAACTGTTGAATGTGTTACAGCAACATATGGCACACCCCACAAGTGTTGCTGCACAACAGACAATGGGAACTATAGTCCTATAAGCCTATGAAGTCTGAACTGCAAGGCCATGAAGTCCATCATGATTGCAGTCATAAACAGAGCTAGTGGAAGCCAACAAACACACATCCCAACCATCTGTGGTATGTTCATGGGCAGATCATGATTCACAAACCTGCTAGACTGTTTTCAAGGCAGCCACCCAGGACATACATCACTGAAAGGAGCTACACACATCCCACATAGACTTTGAATAGCCCTTTATCAACATCCCAGACACATGTCATATCCACAAAACCAACAATCTGTGTGTAAATATGTATTGTCATATGAAGGAATTGCAATTTGTCCACAGATAGATCACACAAGCTAAGAATTGTGGAGTCCTGTTCAAGCTGTTAACACCTGCTGACCCACATGGTTCATTCCTGGGATTGCATAAAACAAAGTGCACACACATTACCATGTCCAGTCATGTCAGCATCCTACAAATATAGCAGGAGAATAAAAACCACCCAGTAAAGCATATTGCACGTCGTGTTAATGCGTATCTTTCTAGTATCACAATATAGTTAGGTAGGGGTTTGAATCCTGCAATTGCTGTGTGTGTGATTTCCTTTGAGAGGAGTGGCCTTTTTGGTAACTGTGAAAACACATTAAAAGAGGTAAATTCCTCTTTGGCAAGTCTGATCATGTCAGTATCCCACAAATACAGCAGTGGAAGTGAAAACACCCAGTAAAGTAAAGGGTGCTTTGTGTTAATGCGTATCTCTCTAGCATCATAACATAGTTAGGTAGGGGCTTGGATCTTGCAATTTTTGAGTGAGTGTGTGGGTGTATGTGTGTGTGATTTCCTTAGAGAGGAGTGGCCTTTTTTTGGAGACTGCGAAAACACATTAAAAGAGGTAAATTACTCTTTGGCAGGTCCGATGATGTCAGTATCCCACAAATACAGCAGTGGAAATGAAAACACCCAGTAAAGCATATAGTGCATCATGTTAATGCGTATCTCTCTAGTATCATAACATAGTTAGGTAGGGGTTTGAATCCTGCAATTGCTGTGAGTGTGTGTGTGTGATTTCCTTTGAGAGGAGTGACCTTTTTGGAGACTGGGAAAACACATTAAAAGAGGTAAATTCCTATTTGGCAGGTCTGATGATGTCAGTATCCCACAAATACAGCAGTGGAAATGAAACCTCCCAGTAAAGCATATAGCACGTCATGTTAATGCGTATCTCTTTAGTATCATAACATAGTTCGGTAGGCGTTTGAATCCTGCAATTGCTGAATGAGTGTGTGTGACACTGTTGATCAATGTGTTGTGGGTTTTGCTTTTACTACTGTATGACATATCAGTAAAACAACAGTATGTGCATTGCACGCTTCAGGTTTCTGTGTGGCAAATACACATATGTACATGTGACCTCAATTGGTTACTGTGTGGCCAAGACATATATGTACATGTGACCTCAATCACTTCATAGGTGTGAAGCCTGCTTTCAACAAGAATACATCTGTTACCATTGACAGTTGGTGCTGCTGCTTCTCAGGCCATAGGTCACATATATATGTATGTATGTGACAAGTCCAGCCACTGTAGTGATCTGTGACCTAGGTCATCTGTGTCACACACACACACATGACAGTTTCTATAGAATAGTGTGAGTGAGTGTTTATGCCTGGGGCATATTTCAGACATGTTCAAACACAACACAGTCTGTCAATAACGGCCATTCATTATAGGTGCATTAAAACTCCATGGATATACATACAGACCCTTTATTGCTTATGTGATACACTGAGGGACATCAGCATACCTTTGGGAATGTGAATATCAAAGGACAGATGACATCACATGTGGCTGTATGTACACATCGGTACCCCTGCTACATGTTGTGGGCTACTACCAATGTGGTACTGTCAGGATACTATGTATAGTAAATGTGGATGACTATGCTATAGTTGGCTCATAGATTCACAGCATGGGTTTGTCAACAGGTATCTGTCTGTATGATACCCTTGTGGAGGATAAGTGTCTAATCCAGAGAATGCATTGTAGGCCACTGTATGCATTACCAGATGTGGACGGACATATCCCTAGTGTGTCTGCTTGTACCTAGGATGGCCACATGCCAAACAGGAGTGCTCACTGGAATATGTGGTGATCAATACCACTGGTAACTGGTATAGTACAGTACCGGAAGGATTAAAATGCTACTGTGTATCCTACAGCTGTGTGTCAGTTGTCAAGACATCATCTAACGATTGGTTAAAATCAGGCTGTTTAGGTTATGTACACTACCATAATGCAAACCAATGACCGATATTAACAGTATCACCCACAGCATAGTGTCATACCATGTCATACACACGTGTACCCAAGTTGTGACATATGTGTAGTAAAATGCATACTGGACACCAATAGGAAATATGAAGTGTTAACACTGTGTAATACAGGGCATGTCACCCTTCCCATGTGTCCACCATACACGTACATACAGATAGTGCACCTCCACCATGTTCACAAATGTACACCTGCAAATCTGTACTGCACACATCACACACGTAACGTCCACTCACAAACACATGCTGCCAGTACCACCCACATCAGCCAAGTGGCACATGGGTGGACAATCCATGTTTGGAATTAACACTGGTGTATACAATACTACATTGATAATCATACCTTTGATGCATCATGCCTGCTCAGATATACCTTCAAGGATATCATTACACTTTACTGTTGACAATATGCTAACATTGCTACACTGCTATTAGGTCACCCTGTGCATCAGCACCATGTTAGCCTGTTCCTGCATCAATGTCACAGATGACAGGAGGTGGCACAGTTTCATCATATGCACAGGGTGTGTTATTGGTTTGCCAGAGCCCGACAATGACCCATCCAATCAACATGTATGTGTGTGTGTGTGTGTGTGTGTGTGTGTGTGTGTGTGTGTGTGTGTGTGTGTGTGTGTGTGTGTGAAGGACAACAGTACAGTGTTGATGTAATGTGTGTGTGTTAGCCCTAGGTGTTGGTTTTATGTGTGTGTGTCTGCATGCACACTGTTCCCCCTTGTGGCTGTCAAATATGGGAGGTTGTGGGACAGCCACAGACTGTACCTGCCAGGCTGTACAGATCACTGTCTCCAGCCATGGACACAGTACCTGTGCCTGGCAGGATTGACACGGACAGTATCGGGTACTAAGCCAGACTGGGTACTATTGTCAGAGGCAGAAGGATGTTGACTGGACCCATGTCCCTACTGGGACTGGCCAGAGCCACATGCACGTGGTCATCTCGAATGGTCTACCGACAGCCCAGCCACAGCATTGCTGGGGCTGGTACAGCCACTATGGGAGTGGCAGGGACTTGTGTGTCGTCCGCGATGACTGCCAGCTGATGATGTTGCTGGCATACATCCACATCGATGTCTCAGCCATCCTGCACTGTCCTGGCACATGGACATTACATTGAGGAGGACATCTAGTGTCTCCCCCCCAATGTCTATCAATGACATCAATGTAATTATGGATGGCACCGGCAAGGTCACTGATACTGTCATTGATAGCAGTGTTATGAGCCCTCTGCGCCCTTAGTCCCTGCCTGGTGTGCTGTTCCATACGTTCCTGTGCTTACATTACAGCCCGGAACATACCTGAGGTTGTGAGACCTGTGCGGGCACATCTGCCAGGTGCATTACGATCAGCGGTGCTCCCACGAGAACCCCTGGACATATGCCTATGTGGTACAGTTCCAGGTGTCTGGGCATGGGTGCTGTATGGGGTTGCATGTGCCGTAGATACCACACTGTCCTGGTCAATGCCTACCGTATGCTATTCCTCAACTAAGGCCATTGGTGTTGAGGGATGTATTGGCAGTATGTATGTGCGAATAGATGGGGTGGAAAGTTGTGTACTGTCGATTGGCAGACCAACAACAGACCCTGTCAAACCTGCCTGTGCCACAACACATGTATCATCATGTTCACTATTTGTGGCAGTGACTTCAGATTCCCTGCTGCACTCATCCAACAATACCTCAGCACCTGTGAGAGGGAGACAGGAAACACACTTTACCATCTGTACAGGATGTTAGCACACATGCACACATGAACACATGCACACATGCACAAATACACACATGCACACATGCACACATGAACACATGAACACAGGCACACAGGCACACAGGCACACAGGCACACATGCACACATGCACACAAATACACTACTCATTCAAGTTGACACACACACACACACACACACACACACACACACACACACACACACACACACACACACAAACAGCAATATGGAACATATTCATTAGTGGTTGATGGTGGAGTACAGTATCACAAGCCAAAGAGTCCTATCACACGTGTCAGCATGCAGGATGTGTGTTGCTCAACAGCATGCAGTGCGAGTGCATAGAGTCCTTGTTGATAACAGTATACATGTCGTTGATGCATGTGTGTTGTTCAATGATTGGCCTCACCCTGGAACGCAATGTGTACATGGACACAACATTGCAGTGCAAGTCTGAAACGCTTTCCACTGTCCTGTGCACCATCACTCATAGGTATGCATACCATGGCCGGATGCACACAACTGTCAGGTGTATAACAATGAATGCTATGTGTAGTACTGTAGTTACTGTAACTGGATGTAGTGTAGTACCGTGAGCCATCATCAGGCAGCATCATGTGGTCACTCAAGGCCACTAATGTATGTCACACTGGCAACTATCTTGCTGTACCTGACCTGCACCACTTTGGCTACATTTACCATTTCACAGCCAGTTGTTACATGGGCATGTCCGGTGTTCAATAGGGAGCATTGCCTAACATGACTGTGTTGTGTGTTGACTTGTGTCACACCACCCCATGATAGGTCTCTTCCCCTCAGGTATAGTATGTGTGCTGTGTTGATGACATTTGGGATACTGGAGTATGACTTTACAGCAGGTGTCTACATATGCCATGTGTATCATATTAACACATACTGCATATGACAAAGTGGTGTATGTTGTGTGCATGTGTATTGACTCTGCCTATACAATGTCAACTACAGTGTACCTCAACTGGTTGGGATGCTCTGTGTATTGCATGTGTTTGAGGCAGTTACTCATGTTACTGGGATGTGCATAGTCCCACAGAGAACATGCAGAGCATGCACTATGTGTAGCTGTTTAACATGTGTATATGGCCTACAACTCTTCTATGACATGCACATGTTATATGCTATATTAAATGTAGAACACTCACCAGCATGGGTCTGCTGTCTTGCTATCACACCAGAGGGACCTGCAAGGATATGAGACAGTTTGTCAGTGTCAACAACTATGGCATTGCTGCTGTGAGTTTGCAATTTTACAGTAGTACATGAGGTGACAGTCACAGGCATACAGATAATGTCCCAAATTATCAGTATTGCATGACACCAGGCTCCACATCTTCTGCATATGCAGTACACATTTGATAAATGCATGTTCTAACAATTGAGCTAACAGTGGTCTACAGATATGCCATGTTACCTGCATGCTCTGTATCGACGTGCTGGGTGACTCCAGCCTCCATGATGACACAGGTCTGTTGTACTGATTGGCCAGGAGCCACCACGCTGAGGAGCAGCTCTTCCACTCTGCTGAGGGGGGCATGTGTTGCAGCACCACCACCTGTGGCAAGCTGTTGTCTGTGGACATCGGAGGCATGCTGCCGGACATGCCTGATTAAATCACTGCAGTGATGGCGTACCTGCTCATAAGTCTGGTTATGCATTCCTACATCATTCACCCGACAGACAACATCCTGCCACAGTGCAGTGCACCCATGCTAGTTCTGGCTGGTTCTGGAGAAGAGCACGTTGTGATGGTGTATGAGGGCATCTAGAATTACTTCCTCCTCCTCAGGGGAATACGCGGGTTTCCTGTTGTGAGACATGTCCCTGGAAGACAATAAAACAGTAATTGTGAGCAAGTCATGTGGCACACTTAACATTCTAAAGTACAGATATCAATGAAATGTCATATATAGCAACCTATTGACTGTCAGTAGATACACACTTTTAATACCACATATGACTGCTCATCCCACAACTGCCTGACAGTGCCTGGAACATAGTATATACCAAACCATGTTCTGCACAGCAACAAAGTGAAACCATTATGTAAGACTATACAACAGTACATGGCACACTGTATGTGACACAATGCACCACCTAGCCACAGGAGGTGTATATGAAGCTAATGCATACAGACATTTGTCATCCATTGAAATGAATGTACAGTACAGTTACAGTACTACCAGTACACCACACTACTTGTTGATAGCAAACCCCTCAGTAACATATGCGCACATTCATTACTATAGGTGGCATACTGCTGTACTACACTATACATGTTGCTAGATATGCACTTATATCCTGTGGCACACATACCACCGAGGCCATGTTACAGGCATACCCACACACACATCATACATACATACAAGACACAAAGGTATGGCAACCCAGATTAGTTTTACCTGTGTACCATACAGTACTGTGTGTCAGCACCTATAAAACCTTATGCCTGAGGTATGTAATGTGTGAGGACTACAGGAAACAAACAAAACAGTGTTACCAAGCAATGTGGATATAAACCATACTGTGCTGTTTAGGCCTACAGCTTCAGGTAGTACTACAGTTCATACGTAATTTGTATTTACTAGTGTTAACAATCAATAAGCATACATGTACTGCTTTAGCCTACAATGGCACACTCCAGTCAACACCATGGGACTACATCACACAGTATGCCATACTGCGTTTCCTGCCTAGCAATAGCATACGTATCTTTTGCTGGGATTAGAGCTACAACACTACATACCATGATATACACAGTTTCCCCACTAGGCTATCACACATATACACATCTTTGACACATTCGCCTACACATTCTCCATCACACCCAGTCAACCTCACATAGCATGTGATGCAACAGGTACATGCATGTGTGTAACAGGTCCTAGGTAGCTAATAGGCTATTATCCGTAGGGCCTATGGAAGCCTAGCCATATGGTACGCTGGCCTTCAACACCCATGTAATGTAGGTTCATGTGCCCCTGTCATGTAGAGCCACATAGGTGATTACCGGGTTGTGTTTCCTATCTCACATCCAATCATCATGATTATTCATGGCAACTGCTAATGAAGACATTCATTTGCTATTGATAGGTAGTTAGTTCAAGAGTATGGTATGTGTTTGAGATGATAATGTACCACTCAAGCATGTTCTGCTTTTTGATGTTACAAGGTTTAGATCAGTACAGTGTGTAGCTTGTATGGTGTTTCATCTGTTTACATGGAGCATGTCCAACACCTGTGGGTTTGGCCTAGCTTTGTATGTTAGGCAGAGGTAGCCTCTGGGTAGGCGGTATGCGACACAGTGTAGCTGTGGTTTTGTAAGACAGTCTGCATAGGTCATCTGTTTGAGTCCAGTTATACTCTTTGTGAGGCATGTGTCTGGCATCTACAGTTGCTGTGGATGTCTTCTGAGGTACATACCAACAGGGCCATTGTACTCCATGATGGGTGTTATGACCGATGAGTAGAGTGGAACACTGACCTCTATTTCCATGGATGACACACCTTTTCTGATGACATGTGGACCGTACTCAGTTTACATGACTAGTGTGGCACTGTGATTATCATAAGGGACACTACTGTCCACCTGTGTCCCATAGTCTCTTATCACACTTTCGGTGTTGAGTAGACTACCACCTATATGTGGTAGTTCATGGGTACAGGGTTTTTAACAACAGGGATGGCAATACGTGTTCAACATTGAGCTTGAGCATACATATGAACATCCAGTGGTGTACATATAGATATACATATCGGCACATATACAGTCCACCTTTCATGGTGGGAATATCAATTATGCAAAGGTTGAGAGGGGTACAGGTATGTAATGATATTGCACAGTCTTGTGCAGAATGCTTGGGAGGTATTCTCAGCCCATGTATCTTTAGCAGGACCTCCTATCTGGAAGACTAAAAACCTAACAAATCATAGCCACGGCGTTTAAACACCACATGTCATATGCCAGCAATGTATGCTGTCTTGTTTGACACACACTACAACCTACATATAAATATGCACATAACAACCTGCACCAACATATAAATGTCCACCCTTTACAAACAGTTGCAGTATGTCCCTTGCTTTATACACATGTTCAGATGCTAATATATCAGACACATATATATCTTGCCATATGTGTGTGCCATAGACACATAGGGTCCACACTGTTGTAAGTCTGTACAACTCACAGATGACCTGTTGGGCCTTGCTACAACATGGACAGTTGTCACATATGTGCATACAGTAATAGTACAAAAGTATATATAGCTGCAAATGATACATTACTATACTAGCCTGGTACAGCAGTTGCCAATGCTAAGCTACACATTATGTGACTATCATGCATGTCTTACTCTGTGACATCCAAGTTTATATAGGTATTTGCACTACTCCACCAAACTGCCATTAAACGGAGTACTGTACAGACCATAGATAACATGTTCAGATGTTTGACATATAATGCTGAGCTACATATGTCACAGTTATGTCCCACTGCACACAACTACACACCAATTTCTCCATGGCAGTAGTTATGCATGGCATCAGTGCATACATACCTACTGCTGCCACATATGCATGTTTCAGAGTATGTACAGTACTATTCATAAACATCTACTACTTGCTGGTAACTACAAACTGTTACATTCCTGTTTGTCCCTTTCAGGTCCATCTGTGTATGCTTTCACAGTTTTGTTTTTTTAATTAAGTTCGGATTCTTACTTAAGTTTAGTTTTTGGTTATTAATTAATTTTTTTTCTTAATTAATAACTTTAGTTTTTAATTAGGTATATATATCTGTTACGTAATTATATATTTATTTCTTACGTGCTACAGTTTGTCAATACTCTGCAGGAGTTGTACAGTTGCTTACATGTGCAATGTAATGACTGCATGTGGGGATAGCAAGTACAATCTGCTTTTATAGGTATCTGCACATGTGCATGTGATGCCCTCTGCACCAATTGTTGCCCAGCATTTGGTAAATGCATACAGCCTGCTGTGTGGTAATTGCAGTACTCACTGTCATAGCAACCCAATGCTATAAATTGCTAAGGTATGTAGGCGTAGCCCTTTCAGATTTCCAGAGTGGGGCCCATGCTTGTTTGCTGTGGACACTGTTGTGTAAGTCAAAAGGTTGGTATACGTATTATAAATGAAGCTAGAGGTGTAGACAGTGATGTACATGTTGTACTCAGACCTGACTGTTGCCACTTCCAGTGCAGAGCTATCAGTGTAGAGTTTTACTGACCCCTACAAATGCTTACACAACATTTATGTGACTATGTAGTTTCTTTTCTACTCATATATTTAACTGCCATACAAATGTAGTTATTGAGAAGTATTATTTTGGCACATGAACTGTTTGTGAACTGTCATACTGTGCATATTAATGTACTCACTTCTGCAGGGTTTATGTTTTTATTGTTGACATTAGCACAGGGTTCGCAGGACAACTGGACAATTCCAGTACTGAGTATGCCTACCTATACCTTTGGTAGACCCTAAACACACAAGTATCTTTTAATTGTGGGGCAGGGGGATGCTTACATACAGAGAGCATTATGTATTAATGTGTGAATATTATCTTACTGGACTTAAAGGATTGGTGTGTACCTGTCAGTTTATCAAGGTAGGTGGTCTGTCTGCATACTTCCCAACTGTGAACCTATCCAGATGGTAGCCAGAAGTTAAAATGTTATTCTTTGTCTGTGCAACTCACAGGTGTTTTCAGGACTGGTACAATGGCATTGTTACAGTCAGTTGCTACCAGTACATGGCTACATCCTTTGGTATTTCTGTGTTGCACTCCTACATAAGGGTATGCTTGTGGAGATCCCACCAAAGCTATTTGCAGAGTGTGTAATAGCAGAATAGCTTTTATGCCTGTGTGTTTGTGCCTCTGCCAGGCTTATGGAACACTCAGATACATCTTTGCATGGAGTCAGGGATAGGTAGTTAAATGTGAGGTACACCTTACACATAATAGGGACAGTAGGTGTAGACTTCAGTAAAGCAGTGCATATAGATTAGTACTCCTTTCATGAAGTACAAGTGGTGTCTACTGTTATTATTGTCAGTATTCATTGTGTAATACCGCACCTTTCTGACTGATATCAGTACTTTTCAGAGGATTCGGAGGGACACAGCTAAAATATGTTTCACAATCAGGGACATCCCTGGAAAGTTGTCACAGTTAGGAGGTATGGCTTCTGCCCTACTCAGATATGCCAGTGTTTGTCCTGCTATGATACTGTGTGGGGGTTGTAAAGTGCCTCTGTAACATTATTTGCTGCTTGAATGGCTGCTTCTTACATCACACTCATGTAATGCAATTCCACAACAATTGTTGGTAAAAATCCACAGAACAAGCTTTGTGTTATGGCCTTCCTATTTTTCCTTTACATTCACTCATTGTAATGAATGATATATTTTTTTCAACACCAAGTTACTGTATATCTCTTGTGGCTTAGTGGTACTTCATGCAGTCTAATGTGTCCAAGGTCTGGGGTTCGAGATTGACAGAGGTATTTTATTTAGCTGCTGAGCAGAACAAGGACCCTGACATAGAGTGACTAAGGCACTTTTAAGCAGTTGTAAGCAGGCTTGAGCGTGTTTGGGTGGCACTTAGCGATGCTTAGCTAAGCGCACACATGTGCACACTCGCTCAAACCCGCTAACTACTGCTTAAAAGTGCTTACTCCCACTAACCCCAGCACTAATTTCTTTGAAAGAAAAGAAAATGGGGAGATAGGAAAGTGGTGAAAAAGGGGGCAGAAAGAGGGAAAGACAGTAGGAAAACAAGCGCGGGATGTGCAGGACGGGTGTAGGGAAGGCCCATAGCTGCCCATTTCTTTACCAGCAACAGCTGTGCATATGCAATAAATCTGGAGTGAAATTTGAATCCTTCCACCCCTGGGAGAGGGGTGAGTGCAACAAAGTATGTTGTACTGCCAATTATAATTATCAGTTTACATGTCCAGTGGACATGTGTGCGAAATGGTCAGCTATGTATGGGGCATAATTTTTTTTTTTTTTTTCAGGTGAGAGTGGAAAGTGAAGTAGAGGAAGTAGGTATATTTGTGGAGGTAGGTTGGGGAGGTAAACAGACAAGACAAACAAGATGCATACAGGGGCAGAGTATGACACATGGGGTGGGTGAACACAATTGACGGGGACGGATGTTTGGAAATCGCAAGCCCATGAGCCCACAGATGGTAACAGTGGGACTGAGATCCCCATCCATGGGCAGTCACCACTGAACCTTCACAGACCCAATGGTCGTTGTGCTGAGGGCTGCATAGGAGGGGCAGGCTCACCCGTGAGTCATGCCATTCTCACCTCGAGCTGGCATAGGGGATCAGTGACTAAACACTGGATCTCCCTACGTACCACAACCTGGACCCTTCGGAGGGTGACAGGTGGCCCTTCTCCACCCATGCTTGTAGGGGGGGGACGAGCCCCATCCCCTGCAGTGCTTTCACCTGAAGGTGGCACAGGACCAATGGAGGAGGGTAGCCTGGGCTGGGCACCAGACCTGCTGGTGCCAGGTGCAATCGCCAGCTGAGGAGGGACAGGTGGGTCCACTGGAACCAGCCTTCCCATACATTCTGTGATTAGGTGTGTTTAATTACAACATAGACAACAGCATTCCAAATTAGTTGTAACAGCATGCAGTAATATTCCCATTAACCCAACACACCAGGGTTATAACAGTTGAACAGTAAGCATAACACATGCATATATTGAACGACAGCGGACATTACAACAGCATGCAGGGATGATTGGTGGTAACAGGCCACCAAGATTGTGGTGTTTTAACAGGGGACATGCATCAAAGTAAATGCAGATTTTTATAGAACAATAGGACATATGTCCCAACAAATGTTTTGAGATTAGACATACCCATTGAGGTGTGGAATTGCATTGTTTATGCACATGGAGCAGGGTGTAAAAAGAAACTTCCATTAACATCTTATTAGTACTCTAACTCTACACAACATTCCTATTGACTGCAGGTGTATATCCCCTACATGTATTATTACACTAGGCAACATAGGTTCATAGGTTATAGGTTCATAGGTTCATACTAGGCTATCTGCCCTAGGGCATTTATAAGCCTAGCCAGAGTGTGTTTGGCTTTCGCCACCCATTTTAAATTAATTTTGCTATGCCCTTTTTCGAGGTTAGTATACTGTGCCTCTGTCTAACAGTGACACAGAAGTGATACCCGGGGTAAACCTACGATCTCCCATCCACTCATCAAGATTCCTCTTGAAGAGAGTCAATAATGGACTCTGCCTAACCTGGACTGGGATTTTATTCCAGAGTGAAGGGAGCCTCTGGGTTATGAATCTGTCCCTCCAGCATGTCCTATTTATTTCAGTGCTGAGGTTCATGTCTCTCGAGCGTGTAGCTCGATGGGATTTGGATTTTCTGAGGTGCAGCATGTCCATTAATCCCGGGTTGGACATGGCTTTATACGTCAGGCACAGATCGCCTCTGAGCAGGTGGTATGCCACTGAGTAGAGCTGGAGTTTCTTTAACCAGGCAGCATATGGCATCTGTTTGAGCCCTTTGATCCTCTTGGTGAGGTACTTTTGGGGTCTTTCCAGTTGCTGCAGGTGTCTGGTAAGGTACATCCCAAAAGGGGCATTGTACTCAATTATGGGCCTGATGAGGGATGAGTAAAGAGACACAATGACCTCCCCTGATCTAGATGTGAATCCCTTCATGATTAGGTGGGCTATATAAAATCTTTTTCTAACCACATTGGCCACGTGGTTGTCAAATGAGTGATTGCTATTAACTTGGGTCCCCAGGTCCCTAATTACTTCTTCTGTACTTAATGGATTACCACCTATGTGGTAATTTGTGGGCACTTTGTTTTTGCCAAAGGGGATGACTATACACTTTTTTGCATTTAGCTTGAGGCCATGGCTCTGGCACCAGTTGTCTGTTTCTATGAGGCTCTTTTGGAGGATGCTTGCGTCGGCTAGAGAGTCGATTATGGCACCCAGTTTGCAGTCATCTGTGAACTTGGTCAGCCACAGTCCTTCCGTGTTGGCTTGTACCTCCAAGAAATATATACCGAACAAGAGAGGTCCCAGGACTGAGCCTTGTGGGATGCCACTTGTAACTGGTTTGGAGTCTGACATGGCTCCAGCAATTCTAACCATGTGGGTTCTGTCCTTGAGCCAGTTTGCAACCCTTCTAGTGATATGGGGTTTATATTTAAGCTGGTGAGCTTATCTATAATGCCTGAGTGGGGTATTGTATTGAAGGCTTTTGCGAGGTCCAGGTAGGCTGTGTGGACCATCTTCCCCTCATCAATGGCCTTGGTGACTGTTTCAAAGAAATCAACCAGGTTTAAGAGGCAGGATCTGCCCTTAACAAAGCTGAACTGGGTAGGATCCAGTGTCTGTAGGTCCCCAATATCTTTATTTATGAGGTCCATGATGAGCCTTTCCATAGCTTTGCAGACTAAGCTAGTCAAGCTTATGGGGCGATAGTTTCCAGGATTCATTGAAGCATCACCTTTGTGGAGAGGGACCACTGTTGCTGTACGCCACTCTTTGGGTACATATCCTGTAGTAAGGCTGAGATTGAACAGTAGTTTTATGTTTGGGTTTAGCTCTTCTTGGAGTTCATGTAGGACGCAGCCTGGGACACCGTCTGGTCCCATTGATGCTGTGTTTTTTGCTTTGGAGAGGGCAGCTCTTACCTGAGCATCTGAGATGTCAGGGGGACAGCACTCTGCTGGGATAGATATTTGCCCTTTTGGTGGGGAGGGGGGGGGAGTTTGCACTGAACCTGTCAGCTAGGATGTTGGCAATGTCTGTGGGTTTGGTGTATTTTTTGTCATTTTGGACTAATTCTGAGCATATCTGGGAATTCCCACCCAGGTTCCTAACATAACTAAAGAAAGCCTTGTGATTATCCTTAGTGTCCTGTGCAATTTTTCTCTCGAAGCTGGCCTTAGTTTTTTGCTAATACTGATCAGAGATGCCTTCCCTTTTTGGGATTTTGCTCTATCATGTAGTAGCTTCCTCCTTCTATTGTATAGTTTGTTTATGGCTGGGGTCCACCAGACAGGGCGTCTGCCTTTGGAGGATTGGGTCTTGGTTTTATTTGGGATTGCATGATCCATGCATTCCTGAGGGTGTTCATAGAATGCATTTATAAAGGATTCTGCGGTCTGGGCCATATTTTCCACAGGCCCGGGGGCTTTGAAGGATTCCACCTCGGTTTTGAGGAGTGTGAAATTTGCTTTAGAGAAGTTTTTCACTGTGGTTTTCAGGGCAGGGGGTGGAGTCGGGATGTGAATATCCAGTGAGATTAGTTTATGGTCTGATCTTACCAGACATTACATGCATTAGATTGTGTAATGGGTTTGGCTAGTTCATTATATACCTGACCTATATCTGACATAGTAACTGTCCAAGATGCAGATGTTACTGCTACATAGTTGTATTTTATTTTATATTTATGTATCTACAGATCTTGGTGTGTTCACGTGACATTTTCACTTAATTTTCTACAGAACCCTACATTTCACGTAGCACACTCACATTTCTGGGGAACACTTTGACAAGCTAATCGTGTGCCAGATTTACCTATGCATGACAGCCATTTAACAACTGTTGAGGACTGTTATGTGCTTCACTGCTACTGGCATTTCCTTCATCCACTTTATATGAGACTGCACAACTGTGGGTTGACAGCACTTACTACAACAGTGCTATTTATTTAATGCAAGGGTACAACAACATTTCTTAGTAAGTGACACAGGCACACTCCAAGTATTATACCTTTATTATTCACATTAAACACTCTTTCCTACAGGCTCTCTCCTTTATTTGATATTACAGTACATACAGAAGACCTATTCAGGACATATTATACCTTTATTAGTAGGTTACAACACTCTTTTACAGGCTTGCTCACTTATTTTATATGACAGTACATGCAGAGATAGTATTCCAGACTTATTTTACCTTTATTAATGGGTTACTACACTCTATTCATGGCTCTCTGACTTACGTTATATAACAGTACATGCAGAGAATTTATTCATGGAATAAATGTTATATGCTTGACAGCTACTGGCACTTCCTTCATCCAGTTCATATGGGACTGCACAACTGTGGGTTGACAGCACTTAATACAACAGTACTATTTATTTAATGCCAGGGTACAACATCATTTCAAAGTAAGTGACACAGACACACTCCAAGTATTATACCTTTATTAATTACATTGAACACTCTTTTCTACAGGGTCTCTCCTTTATTTGATATTACAGTGCATACGGAGGACCTATTCAGGACATATTATACCTTTATTGATAGGTTACAATACTCTTTTTCAGGCTCGCTCACTTATATTATATGACAGTACATGCAGAGATAGTATTCCAGACTTATTTTACCTTTATTACTGGGTTAGTACACTCTATTTCTGGCTCTCTGACTTATGTTATATAACAGTACATGCAGAGAATTTATCCAGGGCGTTTTATAGCTGTATTAGTGGGCTACAACACTTTTTTCATGCTCTCTCACATATATTACATAACAATACATGCAGAATAATTACTAACCTGCCTGGTGGCACAGCCTTAGCAGCCTATCTGCATAGGCTTGCTGATTCATAACACGGACACATGCAGCTGTGAAGTAAATGAAGGGATATTGAGACATACCTATCCATTATTTAGACTATATTAGCATGTCTTACATACTGCATTCCATGGCTACCTACTTAGTAGTGGGGCATTTTGCATATGACGGGCCTCATGGATCCATTGGTTCAGAAGGTCCTGCTTCCGTCTCTTCAGGTCTGCATGGTTGTGACGGACCTGCTCACTAGTTCGAGGGACGCCTGTGGCACTGGTGAGTTCATGAGCCAACCGGTTCCAGGCCTCTGCCTTATACTCCGTCCCTTGGAACTGGCCCTGCAGGAGTCGAAACTCATGACGATGGACTAGGAGCCAAACCATGTATTTTGACTCCTCGATGCCCCAGCATTGCGCTTTAAAGCGAGTACCCTCTCCAGCACTAGACATTCTAACTGCAGATGGGAGCTACAATCAGTTATGGTGAGTATTCCCTCCTATGGAGCTTAAATATGTCGCATTTCCCAACACTTTTTTGTGATTGACTGTTTTTGAAAATTCTCGGCTGACTGTAGACCTGTTTAGCAATGGTTAATCTAACATTTATAAGTATGTATATGTTAACAGTGGATGTTTATCCTAAGCTGTCGTGGCTTAGTGGTTCAGTACTTTGGTTTTGGTGCACAGTGTCCTGGGTTCGAACCTTGTCATTGCTTTTTATTTTACTACTCTCCAGACAGGTTAGGGGGTGTGGCTGTGTTTAAGCAACTTTTCTCTACGTTGCTCCACGTTGCCCGACGGTGCTCTGCGCAAACCGATTGCACTGGGTAAAGCGCTGTTTAGCTATAAGCAACTACATTGTGCTGGGTAAAGCACTGCTTAACTACGGGCAACTATATTGCGCTAGGCAAAGCGTTGCTTAACTGCGGGCAATTATATTGCACTGGGTAAAGCGTTGCTTAACTGTGGAAAATTATATGTCCGGTTCCTTTATAAATATACATTTTGTTCACTGATACATAGGCCATTTCAATGCTTTTTAGTTAAAGTTTAATCATATATGTCAGGAATTATTTCATATACTCATTTTGAACATTAAATAAGAAGGGGAGTGGTGGGACTCGAACCATGAATGCCTCCTCTTTTTGCGAACCCTCTACCACTACGCTATTACTATTTGGCGTAATTTGCATACACATTCCTTATTATGCTCTTCCATGTCGAGATTGCTAACTGCAGCTAAGCAATGGGCACACCCATGCACACACGTGCAAATACGGGCAGCTATATTGAGAATTACAAAAAAAATTAATGTTTTACTTTTTATAACTGTGCTGGGGGTTTGCAATGTCAGGGAGTGTGGTGTTGGGTACATGGACATTTGAGTGGACTCGCTCTTGTATGTTAACATTTTGCATTTCACACACTTGCAGGGGCGTGGACCTTTAGAATGCTCGGCAGTCGGACACGCCCCCTGCTTGCCTGCACGGTCCATGTTACACTTGGGGTAGAGCCAGAGTGCCCTCATGAATATTCATGGCATGCTGACGTCATACCATTCAACTGCAGCCTCCGAGTAAGACTTATTTAGTCTTACACAAAGGATTCGTGAATCCGGGGGATTGTGTTAACAACATAAAAGTTGCAGTCTCACATTTCAAGCCTATGAAGAATACAGTTTATATTCAGAAATATATACAAATATGTTACAGTTTCTCTTATCAGACCTCTAGGTGCAGCTATATATAGGGTATCTGCAGAGATGTTACAGTTTCTCTTTTCAAACCTTTTAGTGCAAAAGTTAAGTTACTGTGAATAAAAAATTGCAGGGATATGAAAGTAAATTACAACTCAATTTCTTACTACTTAGAAAGAATGCTAAAAGGTAATGATGGATAAAGGACCAAAATCAGAGACAGACTTTGCCTTTATATACTTAGAAACTTTCTAAAATACGCATTTTCTGTCAACATGCTTATTTGAAGGCTAAGTCTGCAACCCAATGTCTGTCTTCATTATTTAGTCACTGCAGTCCTTAGTGATTTTTCAGAAAGAACACAAACTTTACAAACAGACAAAAATGTTACAAAAAAAATCTGAAAACAAGAAACCAAAGAAAACGGGGAAAAAAAGTGTGCTCCGTCCTCCTTACTCACAGAGTTAATTCCTTTATTTTAAGTAGTTTCAGGCTGTCTCAATCGCATGAGAAAGTCTGAGCCAATAGGTAATGCTCTTTGTTGCTTCATGCTGCAGCCCAGAGAGATCATTGGTGAGTGACACTTCCAAAGTCCTCAACTAAAGCATGAAAGAGCTCCATGGATTGGTGGAGTAAATGTGAAGCCCAGCAAATTGACAAAGAAACTAGGCCATTTTTCTGTTTTTTTTTTTTTAACATTGTCAGCTTTTCTCAGAACTCTGAGTGTGCATGAGGAGAGTTCTGAGAATCAGAAATTAAACAGAAAGTCAAACCAACTTTCTGAATTTCAAAAATAGCACTTTTCATGGGAGGCTGCAGCCCAGCAGCCAGTGCCATGAACCACCATTGCTAAAAAGTAATGTAATCAATATTTGTTTCTTCAAACAAAACTGTTTGAAGGAACAGACTTCCTAAAAAAAAAATTAAACAAAATGAGTGTTTTTGCAGGAAGACAAGCCCCCACCCCCTTCATCCTCCATACCTCATCATCATCATCATCATCTTCTTTCGGCTGTTCCCATTAGGGGTCGCCACAGCGGATCTGCTGTTTCCATTTCTTCCTGTCCTCTGCATCATGCTCTTTCACACAAACCACCTGCACGTCCTCTCTCACCACATCCATAAACCTTATCTTAGGCCTTCCTCTTTTCCTCTTACCTGGCAGCTCCATCCTTAGCATCCTTTTCCCAATATACCCAGCATCCCTCCTCAGCACATGTCCAAACCAATGCAATCTTGCCTCTCTTGCTTTGTCTCCAAACTGTCCAACCTGAGCTGACCTTCTAATATACTGATTCCTAATCCTGTGCATGCTAGTCACACCCAGTGCAAATCTTAACATCTTTAACTCTGCCACATCCAGCTCTGACTCCTGCCTTTTCATCAATGCCACCGTCTCCAACCCATATAACATAGCTGGTCTCACTACCCTCTTGTAGATCTTCCCTTTCACTCTTACTGGTACCCGTCTATCACAAATCACTCCTGACACTCTTCTCCACCCATTCCACCCTGCCTGTACTCTCTTCTTCACCTCTCTTCCACACTCACCATTACTCTGAGCTGTTGATCCCAAGTACTTAAACTCATCCACCTTTACCAACTCTACTCCCTGCATCCTCACCATTCCTCTACCCTCCCTCACATTTATACACATATATTCTGTTTTAGCCCTGCTGACTTTCATTCCTCTCCTCTCTAAAGCATATCTCCACCTCTTCAGGGTCTCCTCAACCTGGTCCCTACTCTCACTACATATCACAATGTCATCTGCAAACATCATAGTCCACGGGGCCTCCTGTCTGATCTCATCTGTCAACCTGTCCATCACTACTGCAAATAAACAAGGGCTCAGAGCTGATCCTTGATGTAATCCCACCTCCACCTTAAATGTATCTGTCATTCCCACCGCAGTCCTCATCAATGTCACACTACCCTCGAACATATCCTGTACCACTCTTACATACTTCTCTGCCACTCCCGACTTCCTCATACAATACCACAACTCCTCTCTAGCCACCCTGTCATATGCTTTCTCTAAGTCCACAAAGACACAATGCAACTCCTTCTGACATCCTCCATACTTCAGCTATTTAAATATGCCAACTCCAAGTTTTCACAATACTGGTGAAAGGAGAAAATTTTCCCCTTTCTCATCTTTTTAGTAAAATCACAAAACTATCAGCCTCCCACTTAATGTGTTCAAACTGTATTCCATGTGTGTGTGTGTGCGTGTGTGTGTGTGTGTGTGTGTGTGTGTGTGTGTGTGTGTGTGTGTGTGTATCTAAAACAGAGAGAAGAGAGATCCTAAAATATTTAGATCATTTTCTGTTCAAGTATATCATGAAGAGAAGGTAAAATCCTACATTGATGTAGTCTGCTTTCTCACTCAAAGCATCTTTAAACATAATTGTTTTCACTATGTAATATCTAGAATACATTTCTGAGTTGTTTTAATATCTGCATTTATTTGACAGTACATTTCGAAAAACATTTACATTTGGGTAATATTTAAAATCCCTTAAGTAAATTGCTATAGTATATAACCATAAAGAGAACAAAATTGCTACTCTGATTTAAGTTTTACTCTTCATTCCTTTCTGTTTTCCAGTTTCTGTCTTTAACACACAGTAAATACATTGAAATTGAGAGAACTGTAACTTCACTTTTCTCTTATTTAAAAATGTTTCTTTACTGCAAGCTGCTTAAAAAAAATCCATACAGAGATTGGTAAATGGTTAACCATATCTGGAAAACCTTTATTGATATGTGTGAGCCTAGTGCAATACAAACAGGCTCACATCATCATGCCTAACTTATGTTGGCTGACAATTATCTTCTACCTTTGCCTGCCTCTATCCCCACCACACCCTGTTTCTCTCTTTATTCTTCCTGTTTTTAGTTTTGAGCTGAGTAATCAGAAAAGAAAATATGTAACAATGATTTCCATTTCTGCTGACCCAAACTATTACTCTAATGTGGAATTCTAAGCCACTGGACGTTTTTTATACCATTTGTAACTTTTCTGTGCTATTTAAATTATTTTATTTAAAATAATAAGTTTATCTTAGGGAATGAACTTCTCGCTCTAATAATTACTTTATAATGCCATTTTTATTCAAAACACATTCATATACAGAAAATAAACACTTCTGCATTGCATCTTTGTACTACTATGAATTTTCAACTACATTTTTATACTCCTTTCTGATTGCTTCACAGATGTTCATGTCTTCATCTGTCAGAATATGTATCAGTTTTATGGAACAGTCCAACAATCTTTAAATATTTAATTATTTAGGCATCCTAATGAATATCTGTCTAATCTTAAAGACTGGCACAACCTGTTCATTACAGTACAACAAAAGGGATCTTTCTTGCTCTAAAAAAGAGTTCATTTCTTTAGACTGAAGCATTTTAATGTATGAAAAGCTCATTAACTATAATGTCACTTTTATTCAGCTACAGCTTAATTACTTTGCAAGATGCTTAGGAGTGTCTCAAATGACACATTTCAAAGCAGAACTTTGAAGTTCTTAATACTCTCTATCCTGTATTAAACAGATTTCAAAGTCACAATAATACCTATAAATGACAACGTCTCATAATGACAGATTGCCTTACTAATTTAGTCTTCGTGTTGAAAATCAGTCCTTTAAAAGAACCATGCCTAGAACACAATTCTCACTGCCTCCATACCGCTATTAAAATATGTTTCAATGTGAATTAATTATCCAGAGTGCAATATTGTAAATAAGGCACTACAGTAAACAAAGAAGACAATCTGTTATCATGAACATTTGTTTCACATTTTAGTAAAACACAAATTAAAAAAGCAAGATGTACAAGTAAGGTTTATAATGCAAGCATAGCCCTTAATATCATAAACCCCAAACCAGTCTTCCAAGAAAGATTGCTAAATACTTTTTCTCATTTTATTGAAACTAAATCAAGTGAGTATTTATTAAGTTTGTTTTATTTGGCTAATAATGTGTGCATTGCCAATCTAAACTAATGTTGCAATCAATCAATCAATCAGAGTGCACAACATTTCTATTATCTCTAGTAAACAAGCCATTTTACAAATGTACTCTTCATACTGACTATATTCAAAATCTGCCTCTTAAGTCATGTCATCTACTTGCGCATCTGAATACCGTAAGATGCGCTATCATAGCAAGTAACATAAAATATACATTGCTACCAAACTACTATGACTGGATAATAGTATGATGACCAGACATACCATGTTTAATTAATGGACCAGGCAAGCTTGAAACTGACAAGGAAAAAGAGAGGTGTGATAATAAGACAGCAGTTGCTCATGTCTCTTGTGGGGGGGTGATGCATGCATATGCAGGGTCTGTACTACATCTTAGAATCCATGCTGATGGCCACAGAGTATACAGACATGCTTGTTTAAAAGGGAAGGCAGGGTTTTCTGGGGGGTTACATTAGGGGTAAAGTTGGCACCTACCGCAAAATCCCCTGAAGTCTGCTTGGATGATGGAGATGCCATGAACAGCTCTCACCCAGTAATCAAATAAATGAGGAAAGTGATGCCAACTAAGCAGCTGATCAGTAGGCTTGGAAGGAAAAACAAGCCAGTTATCTACAAGAATACTGTCTCTAATGTGTCATGTGTTTGGGTTCATAAAACTCATAATTTCCACCAATTAGAATTTGTCTAGCAAAATGTTTTGGAAGAACCTTGCCTGATGGGTGAGTAAACTATGTTCTGAAACTTTTTTTATCTTTGATATTTCTAACGATCAAAATATTCTGGTATTAACAAGTTTACGCCTGGGTACACTTATAAAGAACTCTGTAATACCTTTCCAGTGTGTCAACTGCAAACAGAGCCATCCAAGCTAAGATAAGAATAGCTTGCTGTGCTTTCACATTAACAGATTCTAAGGTCAGACATTTTGTGGCAGAAGGTGTTTACCTGGTCTCACTGAGATGGGAAGCACTGCTAGTTGTTTGTTATTTAATCTGCAACTGATGGCTGCTTTTGTTCTGCTTTTACATTAACAGATTCCTGGGTCAGACATCTTGTGGCAGAAGGTATTTACCTGGGCTCTCTGACTTAGGAAGCACTGGGGGGAGCACAAAGAGTTTTTTTATTAGATAGAGGGCATAGGAGTCAGGTTACAAGCTTTTCTTCTCTACTATAAATCAAACAAGTTGCAAGGCTCTTTACTCACTAACAGAGATTTCTGCAACACTTTTCCAGTGTTTCAACTGCATCCAGAGCCATCCAAGCTAATATAATAACACTTTATTGATGAACTGCACTTTTGCTGGCTTTATTCAGTGATCACTACTGTTTTTGAGCATTTTTTGAAACACTTATTTAATTTTGTGGCAAAAATAGTCATTTCTCTGTTTGTTGGGTTTCATAGTCTGTGTGCCTCTAAATCTCTTTGCAGAAGAGTGAACTAGCTGGGTATTTAGTTGTTTGGTAGTTGTCTGTTGTTTAATCTGCACTTGAGAGCAGCTTTTGCTATGCTTTTACATAGATTCCAGGGTCAGAAATCTTGTGGCAGTAGGTGTTTACCTGGGCTCCCTGAGTTGGCAAGCACTGGCAGAAGATCAAAGTGTGGTTGTGTATTTGATAGAGGGCACAGGAGTCAGTTTTCAAGCTTTTTTTCTCTGCATGGAGCCTTCCACTGGGCTCTGGTGGTTAGCAGTGATCTGTAGAGTTGCAAATACCTAGAACATGAAATTAGCCTATAAAGTTAGGATTAGATCCAAAACCTGTCATACAGCATATCATTGTGCAGAAATAAGCTTAGATCAGCTAGCTCATGCATTGAATAGCCTACCATACCCTCATACCTCTCAACCTGGAAACATCAAAAATCTGGACAAAGGCCCATGAAAAATAGGTACAAATTTCTATGCTGATTAACATAATATTTACATACATAATTATGTAACTCCTCCCCGATGGAATTGTGGAATACCAACTTTCAAACACAAACTGAACAATCAAAATATGGCCCTAGAGTCCCCCTGCAGCCATTCCAATGTCCCATTCCTTGGCTATTGCACCGCATTTACCATACACACTATAATCTGCATACTGCTTTACTTCTACAATGATTTGGATTTTATTTTACATTTTATAGCACAAACACTAATAGACACCTGCTAAACAAAGCAATACAGTCTCACAATGAAAATAGCCTTAGCATTAAAACTTCTCTGACCTTGAAACTCATATTCACTGAAACAGCATTGAAACCCACATCCAAAGAAAATGAATCTGGCCAGTGGCAGATAAAGATTACCTTTGGGCTGTTTTCATATCATAGGCCCTTTGCACACAAACCATACACATGTTCTTTGATACACCTTCCTGACTGTATTAAATTATATTCCTTGTATAATATAGCACACTTGTTACAGCACATTTTAGATTTGTTTTGAACATTTTTCCAGTAAGCAATGAAACAAAATACATGAACCAGTAATGATAAAACTGCCCTATTCAAAACATTTCCATCATAAAAGTCTACTTAAACTTCTACAGTCCATCAGTATCAGTAAATATGCACAATCTCTGCAGAAGTAAAAGTCATCTAAATAATTCCACATTAAAGAGATCTGTAACTAATGAAGATATTGCTGCTAGCAAAAAAACTTTATATTTCATTGTATAATCTACAAAGTGCCTGTTGCCCTCGAAGAATAAATTGCCTATGTTACATTAAAAAATGATAAACTAGTAATATTTCAATAGGGAATGGATGGCAAACTGATAACACGTTCATAGTTATTAGGTATCTCAGTCAAAGGAGGACATTCTCAGGACTGCAGCATCCACCCCCTTTAAAAGTACAACATAGTACAGTATCAGCAATCCATATACATACTGTGGGAATAGAACCCATAGCTTTCTGCAGCAAAAACAAGTATATTACCTGTTGTGCTACTAACAATGTAAGTAGACTTTGCATAAACGGCACTAAACATCTCTTTCCCTGAAGAACTGTGCACTACAAGAAATCGGGAAAAAGCCAAAATTTATTGAGGGGGGACAAAGGCCCAAAACTGGGGGCACATTTTAAACATTGCTTGTATAATCTTAGAAAGTTGCTAGAAAAAAATATGTTACCATGTGTTTTCTTAAAGATAGAAAGACTGAAACTTAAATGGCCATCATTATTTAGTGAATTCAGTTCTCACTGATTTGCCAGAAAAGCATACATTTTATTTTATTTAACATTTGTTTATTGGGAAAGGCTGACTTGGAATGAAGCCAATTTTCAGCATAGGCCTTGGGAGAAACACTCCAGGTGCATGTCTTTGTATCGTAGAAAGAAACTGGAGTACCCAGAGGAAACCCACAGAAATGCAGGGAGGACAATTCAGACTCTGCACAGAAGGCATTTCAGGTGAGAATTAAACCAGAGAACTTCTTGCTATGAGGCGACAACACTACAACTGCACCATCCAAATTTTAAGAGAAACAGACCAAAAGTATGAGTGAAACATTCCAGACATTCTGTAAAAATTTGTACAGTTGAGAGCTATAACTCCTTCAGTCAGAAATGGTGGTATGGGTAGAGAACTCAGGCTCTTGCTGCTTGTACCTAAGGTACAGGGTTTGAGCCTGAATAACCCTAACCACCAGGTATACCTAACTGGGGAATTCACACAAACAAACACACACACACACACACACACACACACACACACACACACACACACACACACAGAACTCTAAATGCAAAAAAAAGAGCCAGAGCCAGTTCAATGAACTCTAAATTACAGTTGCCATAAACTCTATGCAATTAAGCAGTGGTTGATATGCCAGACTTTCAAGCAGCAACAGATTGACTTAAACACACAAAATAAGGAAATTTATATGTTTTTTCCTCACCATTACTAAGAATGAACTCTAAATGCAAAGAGACAATGATCTTACACACTCTAAAGATGCCAAAATGAAGAATGAATTCTAAATGCAAAGATGCAATTAAAAGAGCCAGTTTAATGTGAACTCTAAATGCAAAGAGCCAGATGCAATTAAGTAGTGGTTGATATGCCGGACTTAAAATGCAATCAAGCAGCAATGGACAGACATAAATGCAGAAAACTTACACACACCAGATAAGGAAAACGTTATGTGTTTTTCCTCTTACCTAGAGGACTAACTTTAAATTATGTCACCATCGCAGGTTGCCCATACACACCAGATAAGCAATCAATGCTCCTCTTACCTAGAGGATTCTGCAAACTTTAAAATAATTATGTGTTTTTTTCTCTTACTTATAGGACTGTATGCTGCGGTGGTGCAGCGTTAGCGTTGTTGCCTCACAGCAAGAGGTTCTCCCGTTCGATTCTCAGCTGGAGTGCGGGGAGTGCCTTCTGTGTGGAGTCTGCATGTCCTCCCCATGGTTGGGTGGCATTCGAAAGACATGCATAAATGGGTGTGCCTTCATTGAAGGTTGGACGTCAAGCTGGCACCTTGGCATTCGTGAAAATCTACTGCCAATCATTAGCAGACTGGAGTTCCGCTGTGGCGACCCCTAACCGGGAAAAGCCAAAAGACAAACAACTCTTACTTATAGGACTAACTTTAAATTATTTTGCCATCGCTGTAACACTGTTATATTTCCATTTCCTTCATAGTCCAACGGGCAGTAGCTGATGTCATCCTGCACGCCCCTATAGGCTGGTGATGCATGGTGACATCAGCCAAAAATTTAAAGTGTTAAAACAAAAAAAAAAGACCATGAAATTTGGAAATTAAGGGGATCACTCATGAATTCGTGACACCCCAATATTTTGGTCTGAAACCTAGTAAATATTGAGGAATTCGGTACAATAGAGAGGTCTGAGTACCCTAGTATTATATAACATCCTGCCCTTAACCCTAGAAACTACCCTAGGAGACCCCTGTTAAAATCCAGTCCTTAGTCCTAAACAGCCAGCCCTATTACAGGACCAGACAACATGGATATGCAATTCCAAATGTCTCTGTACCTGGCTTGATAGATTTGTACATCCTAAGGCAATGTAACAATTATCTCATCTTCTCAACCAGTTAATCATTAAAGAAAATAACAACAACCAGTTAAACATTAAAGAAAATAACAAGGCATGCAAGAGATGTAAATACACTTCAGTGGAGGCAAAAATCTTGCATAGAAACCAGATTGTCACGAATACCCACAGTACATCACTCCCACATACTGTTCATGACACACACAGTGCTAAAGCACTTAAAAGAAACCTTCTCAAACCTCAAAGACATCTAAAGCCACTTAATTGCAGCACTGCTCCGCAGCAATCACTAAAGCACACACCAAAAGCAACACAAAACATCTCTCACAAGCTTACATATAATGGTCCCCAAGTGCAAAGATCATAAGGCAAGAATACACTTTACCTAATACTGTTGTCATTGGGGACTCCATTGTGTGACACACAAATGCCCTCTCACCAGGCTAAACAAGGAAAAGATAATGGTTAGTTGCCTATCTGAAGCCAGGACTCTGCAATATCATGCACACACTCAAGTTACTGCACCCCAGGTACCAGTATGATTCTATCATAGTCTATGTGAGTCTAAATGAACTAAGTCATACCTCATTAGACTATATGAAAGAGGTATAATGGCTCTCTTAGAATATGTGTCACAGATAGGCATGAGCCTTGCATTTAACAGTATTTTACCTTCACCAAGGATGATGCCACAATATCAACATTAAAACCAAAAACAAAAATAAAATCCAAAAATAAACCACAGTCAAAGAGGTTAGAAAAATAGCGTACACTCGTTTATTATCCGCTTTCGTCCACAGACTTCTTCAGATAAAATTCATCTCTAAAAACAAGATATATATACATACCAATAATGATCAAATAATCATTAAATAATTAACTTAATTGATAATTAGAAAACTTTTTAAACAGACAGTGTTTAAGAAAAGCATGAAATGATGTCTGCGTTTTTATTAACTGACAAACCTCTATATTTTAAAAAACATTTCACATTTATAGTGTCGTTCAAGCCTGGTGGTATGTCAGATTTCAGTTTGATCTGCCACAAAGTCTCACGTTGTTCTATATAATTTTTAAAATCCCCCCCTCTAAGGTCAGGATATACAATTTCTAAAACTGAAAATACAAATTTCTTAAAAGCAGAACAACTGACTGAATGCCTAAACAAGGCATTAGTAGCATCTTTTTGACGAATGGCATAAAGGTGTTCTCTAATGCGTAGTTTAAGATGCCTAGTCGTCATCCCCACATAAAAAGCAGAACAACCAGAACACAAGCTAATATATACGACACCTTTGGTGTTACAATTAGCAAAGGATGGCACTGCTATAGTTTTTGGATAAGTATCGATACTAATATAAGGACCTACAGAAATGTAACGACAAATGTTACATTGCTGGCAAATATTCATTCCTTTTTTGACAGTGGGAACAATAACCGAATTGTTATCGTGAAACTCTAACATTTTCTTTAAACTATTATTGTTCTTTGAAACAAAAGAAGGTCCATCCCCCAACACATTGTAAAGCTCCAAATTACCTCTGATAACCCTCCAGTTATTTCTTAATATTTGTTGAATGTGCTGGCTATCCAGTGTCATTTCAAGGGTACAAATCAAATTAGTGTTCGTGTTATTTTTAGAAGAAAGGCTGTCAAACTTCAAATCTCTAACAATATTATAATCCAAAAATGGCTTATAATCATTTGTATGTTTGTTTTTAATTTCCTCACTAACCTTTAGTAAATCAGGTTTAGAATATCCCCTGTCAACAAACAATTTAGTAATAAATTCTAATTCATGAATAAAAACATTATACTTAAAAGTCATGCAGCTTGCTCTTATGAATTGCCCTCTGGGAATATTTTTAACAATATGTCTAGGGTGGTTACTTGCATAATGCAAATAATTGTTGTTAAAAGTCTCCTTACGGAAAATACAACTATGTATCCTATGATCTTCCAAGTCTCACCAAAGAGATACATCTAAAAAATTAACCTCTAAACCAACACAATCTCTAGTAAATTGAAGATAAGCAGAAAAAGAGTTGATTTCAGAAAGAAATAGATTAGCTGAATCCAAATTGCCTTCGATGATGAAAAACAAATCATCAACATAACGGCAAAAAAGGGGATCTGAAATTTCTTCATTAAATGGGGTAAGAATTCATACTCCCACCAAGCCATAACTAAATTGGCAAACGCTGGAGCTGCAGGAGACCCCATTGCAACTCCCCTCTTTTGCCTATAGTAAGTCTTGTCAAAAATAAAATAATTATTCTCCAAAATAATATCCAAAAAACCACAAATGGTGGAAATAACTCTTGTACTTAAACCATAATTCTTTTTAGATAGAAGACAGTGTACAGCTTCAACACCTTCAAAATGCGGTATAGAAGTATATAAAGATACTACATCAACTGTCAACATGATGTGTTTCTGATGATCAAAAACTCCACTTAATAAAAAACCGTTTAATTTACTCAAAAAATGCCAAGAGTATCTAACGAATGAGAATTCTTGTTTCAAACATGGTCCCAACACAGCATCAATAACAAGAGAAATGCCTTCAGTCACATAATGGGGAGAAGAGACTATCGGTCTAATGGGAGGATCTATCAAACTTTTATGTGTTTTGGGAATCCCAAAAATGATCCCAATTCTAGGTTGTTGTATAGTACAAAAATCAAAAATCTCATAATTAATGTCACCAGACATTAAAGCATCATATAAGAATGAATTAATATCTTTCTGTTTTTGCAAAATTTGATGAAAATTAATAATTTCATATTCATCAGTGTTGCTTAAAATCTCACGCATCTTCAACTTATATGCTTCTTGTTCCATAACAACGGTGTTGCCACCCTTGTCACTTTTCATAAACCTGAGGGTTTTGCATAAACTTTTTAAATTGTAAAGTGCTTTGGTCTCGTTGAAATTTAAGTTAGAATGAATATTAGATCTAATTTTAAACATATGTTGTAAATCTTGAATACATAAATCTTCAAATACTCTAATAGTATGGTGTAGTGAAGGAGAAAAAGAAGAAGGTTTTACCAAAATTTTGTTGTTAGCAGAAATATCATTCATAATATAGCATAAATTTAACTTTCTAGTATATTTTTTAATTTCTACAACAGTATTACTGTAATTGGCTCTAATGCCAGGAACAAAATTCAAACCATAACTCAATATTTTTAACTCAATTTCACTGAAACGATAATTGCTCAAATTAACTAAACCAAGTTTATCATTGACACAATTTAGGTTTCGTCCCCCGAAGATCCTGAAGCTAGAAAAGTCCGGCTTCTTGTTAAAATGGACTGCTTGTTTCCCTGATTTTTCTTGCTGAAAAAAACAGAAGCAGAACCTTTAACAGCTGTTTTAGGACCAGTCGCAGCTTTGTTTTTGACACTATAGTCCTTGTTTGAATCTGTAGCAGCGACCTCTTCAACAGTGTCAGGTTGGTTGACACCGTTCACAGAATCTGAAGTCAAGTCAACCATACCAGTTTCATTGCTTTTCGTTTCATTACGAGGAGCAATAGACAACCTTTGCTCAACCATTGTGTTAGTAAAGAAACATTGACCAGACATATTAGGTTTAGAAGTCACTGAACTATAAGTTTGTTTTTTGCCATAATTAAATTCTTGCCCATAATTACCAGTGAAACGATGATTGCCAACATCACTGATGCTGTTGTGATACCTTTTGTTGACAAAATTTTCGTAAGCAGTATGATTTTGATAAGCGGTAATGTCCCGCGTTAGCTTTGAAAGCTTCCACCCTATGATTTCATTAGAATGATTCTCAACGTCTATGCATAATGTATTGAAAAATTCAGAATACGTGTCACCAAGAAACATAACTTTTAAATTTGTTTCGATGCCAATTATCTCATCTTTAAGAATGCCCATTTTTACATTGTTATTATCAATGAGCAGACTGAGTAGACGCAAGCCTGCATCGTTAAAAAAATTAACTAGGTTCTCAAAAAACGGGTCATCAGCAAAGACCCCATTTGGACATTTAAAAAATCTTAGTCCCTTGGGGACTATATTCAATTCTACACAACATGAGAAATAACAATTTTCAAGTTCAAGAGAACAATACCTCTTAAGAAGCTTTAAAAGTAGCTCACGCTTCTTATTGATGTCAACAATGCTCGCCTTTTTTGGATGGTAACCAGACTCATGGAATGGATTGTCAGCGGTCTCAAGTAAGCGTTCCACAGAATTATAGCCACGAATATCAGCACGTGTATTAGAGCGTTCTTTACCCAAAAACTCATCTTTGTCAACACCAAGTGTGTTGCCCAAATCAACGACAGTGTCCATTTCTTCATACACTTCTTCATCCGGACTCGAGGCGTTCGCCCCTGCTCTCATATCGCGATAATGGTCACGTTTACGTTGCTTGCTTCATTCGTCAACGTTAGCGTTGGACACCAAAATTTTAAGGGAATTCTGAATCTCCATCAAAGTGGAAACCAACAAGTTGTTAAAATCAGCATTATTGTTAGAGTTAATATTGTTGGATGATGGTGTCGGATAAATAGAAATGTCCAACAATGGGTCTTCGTTAATGGCTTCATTAACCTCGGCCATGGCAAAACCAAAGACAAAACCAAAACCAAAAACAAAAATAAAATCCAAAAATAAACCACAGTCAAAGAGGTTAGAAAAATAGCGTACACTCATTTATTATCCACTTTCGTCCACAGACTTCTTCAGATAAAATTCATCTCTAAAAACAAGATATATATACATACCAATAATGATCAAATAATCATTAAATAATAATTAACTTAATTGATAATTAGAAAACTTTTTAAACAGACAGTGTTTAAGAAAAGCATGAAATGATGTCTGCATTTTTATTAACTGACAAACCTCTATATTTTAAAAAACATTTCACATTTATAGTGTCATTCAAGCCCGGTGGTATGTCAGATTTCAGTTTGATCTGCCACAAAGTCTCACGTTGTTCTATATAATTTTTAAAATCCCCCCCCTCTAAGGTCAGGATATACAATTTCTAAAACTGAAAATACAAATTTCTTAAAAGCAGAACAACTGACTGAATGCCTAAACAAGGCATTAGTAGCATCTTTTTGACGAATGGCATAAAGGTGTTCTCTAATGCATAGTTTAAGATGCCTAGTCGTCATCCCCACATAAAAAGCAGAACAACCAGAACACAAGCTAATATATACAACACCTTTGGTGTTACAATTAGCAAAGGATGGCAATGCTGTGACTGAAGGCATTTCTCTTGTTATTGATGCTGTGTTGGGACCATGTTTGAAACAAGAATTCTCATTCGTTAGAGACTCTTGGCATTTTTTGAGTAAATTAAACGTTTTTTTATTAAGTGGAGTTTTTGATCATCAGAAACACATCATGTTGACAGTTGATGTAGTATCTTTATATACTTCTATACCACATTTTGAAGGTGTTGAAGCTGTACGTTGTCTTCTATCTAAAAAGAATTATGGTCTAAGTACAAGAGTTATTTCCACCATTTGTGGTTTTTTGGATATTATTTTGGAGAATAATTATTTTATTTTTGACAAGACTTACTATAGGCAAAAGAGAGGAGTTGCAATGGGGTCTCCTGCAGCTCCAGCGTTTGCCAATTTAGTTATGGCTTGGTGGGAGTATGAATGTTTACCCCATTTAATGAAGAAATTTCAGATCCCCTTTTTTGCCGTTATGTTGATGATTTGTTTTTCATCATCGAAGGCAATTTGGATTCAGCTAATCTATTTCTTTCTGAAATCAACTCTTTTTCTGCTTATCTTCAATTTACTAGAGATTGTGTTGGTTTAGAGGTTAATTTTTTAGATGTATCTCTTTGGTGGGACTTGGAAGATCATAGGATACATAGTTGTATTTTCCGTAAGGAGACTTTTAACAACAATTATTTGCATTATGCAAGTAACCACCCTAGACATAGTGTTAAAAATATTCCCAGAGGGCAATTCATAAGAGCAAGCCGCATGACTTCTAAGTATAATGTTTTTATTCTTGAATTAGAATTTATTACTAAATTGTTTGTTGACAGGGGATATTCTAAACCTGATTTACTAAAGGTTAGTGAGGAAATTAAAAACAAACATACAAATGATTATAAGCCATTTTTGGATTATAATATTGTTAGAGATTTGAAGTTTGACAGCCTTTCTTCTAAAAATAACACGAACACTAATTTGATTTGTACCCTTGAAATGACACTGGATAGCCAGCACATTCAACAAATATTAAGAAATAACTGGAGGGTTATCAGAGGTAATTTGGAGCTTTACAATGTGTTGGGGGATGGACCTTCTTTTGTTTCAAAGAACAATAATAGTTTAAAGAAAATGTTAGAGTTTCACGATAACAATTCGGTTATTGTTCCCACTGTCAAAAAAGGAATGAATATTTGCCAGCAATGTAACATTTGTCGTTACATTTCTGTAGGTCCTTATATTAGTATCGATACTTATCCAAAAACTATAGCAGTGCCATCCTTTGCTAATTGTAACACCAAAGGTGTCGTATATATTAGCTTGTGTTCTGGTTGTTCTGCTTTTTATGTGGGGATGACGACTAGGCATCTTAAACTACGCATTAGAGAACACCTTTATGCCATTCGTCAAAAAGATGCTACTAATGCCTTGTTTAGGCATTCAGTCAGTTGTTCTGCTTTTAAGAAATTTGTATTTTCAGTTTTAGAAATTGTATATCCTGACCTTAGAGGGGGGGATTTTAAAAATTATATAGAACAACGTGAGACTTTGTGGCAGATCAAACTGAAATCTGACATACCACCGGGCTTGAACGACACTATAAATGTGAAATGTTTTTTAAAATATAGAGGTTTGTCAGTTAATAAAAACGCAGACATCATTTCATGCTTTTCTTAAACACTGTCTGTTTAAAAAGTTTTCTAATTATCAATTAAGTTAATTATTTAATGATTATTTGATCATTATTGGTATGTATATATATCTTGTTTTTAGAGATGAATTTTATCTGAAGAAGTCTGTGGACGAAAGCGGATAATAAACGAGTGTACGCTATTTTTCTAACCTCTTTGACTGTGATTTATTTTTGGACAATATCAACATTAAATTATTGATTTTAATAATTGACTTAGTTTATTGTGCCACTCCAGGGGGATCTAGTATCTATCAGTATGGGAGAACATGGTCAAAAGACCATGTTGCTTTTCCAAGGATGGATTGCACCTGTTCCCTCTAGGCTTTCAGATATTGGCTAAAACTTTATCCACCACCTCAGATACTTTTTTAGACTATGCCAAAAAGACAAAACTGCCAACATAGTCAAAAAGTCTACAAGCATCCTTAAGGTGTTACTGCTCAATGCTCAGAGCCTAAGCAAAAAAAAATATCCACACCCTTCAAGCCATCCTCACTCCAGAGAATGTAGACGTGTGCCATGACTGAGACTTGGTTTAAAGCTGCAGAAAGTATTCTGGATGTGCAAAGCTCAGTGCCTTCCACACATTTAGACCAACAACAGCACAGACTGAGGCCAAAGGTGGAGGAGTTTCGATCTATGTTAGCAACAAACATACCTCCAGGTTAGTTAAACAAGATAATACCATGGAACTCATTCATGTGTAAGTCACCACAGGTAAGGTCCCTCACTACATCACAACTAGCTACAGGTCAGCATCTACGCCCCTAGAGTCTCATGACTCTTACTTAAACCTGCTAGAGACACTCACCATCCAATCAAACACCCTATTCATGGGTGACTTTAACTACCCCCTATATAGACTGAGAAACATACACTGCCTCAAACTCACAGTCACAATGTTTTCTGGACTTCCTTAATACAAATACCCTGGGACAGACAGTGTCAGACATACTGGATCTGGTACTCACCAACATGGGAAAGTGGTGACACCCCCCCCCCCTCCAATGTCACATCCTTAGTAGTCAGGTCAGATCAAAAAACTATCTCATGTGAAGTAAAAATCAACCCAAAAATTCCAGCTAAACCAGTTAACAGTTAGAAACTATTCAAGGCAAACTACATCCTATTAAGAGGCACTTTGTGCAAATCCATGAGTCCCCAGTCCCTGAGACCACAGCTACCATTACAGAATTATTCACGAGTCCCTATACAAATACGTGAATGGCTGCATAGGGCCTGCTGTATCTACCAGAAATAAACCCAGTGGCTGCATAGAGGCTGCTTTATCTACCAGAAATAAACCAAAAACAAACACTAAAAACAAACCCCAGTGGTGCAATTCTCACCTAAACAGGGTATATAATAAAGGAAGAAAACTCATGGCCAGAATCAGGAATAGCAACTCCCTTAAAGACAGGTGCTCTCTTATGCAACTAAGCAAGAAACTTAGAGGTCTAATTAAGTTCAACAAAGCCATCTAGGAGGTCTGGATAGCCTAACAGGCTAAGGACAGCCAGAAGGTCTTTTTCAGCTACATCTGGAACCTTAGAGGTAACACACAACAGTGTGCTGAACTGATGGTGAATAGTACCACTTGCACCAGTCAGGGTGACATAGCAAATCTATTGGCTGATACGTTCAGCTCAAATTTCACTACCCACCCCCAGCTGTACACGGTGGAATCCCCTCCAACATATTTTCCCCAGCTATCTGCAACAACCGGGTTTTGGCAATACTCACTAAAGCCAAGAACACTGCCTCCATGGGTCCAACAACATCCTTGGTTACCTTCTGAACAGACTTAAACATGACCTATCAGGACCACTTGAGGCACTCTTCAACTACAACCTTGAAACAGGCTATATTCCAAGTGAATGAAGGACAACAGTCATTCTTCCCAACAAGGGGGGACCATCAACTGACCTAGGACACTACACACCCATCAGTCTAACAAGCCTAATATGCAAAACTATGAAACAAAATATTATGGAAATGGTAAATAAGGACACTGGCAATCTACAGACACTGGGCCCATTCCAGTTTGGCTTTGTTAAGGGGAGGTCATTCCTAGTTAACCTGGTAGACTTCTTTGAGAGGATCACTAAGCAATGGATGAGGGTAAAACAGTGTATACAGTGTATCTTGACCTAGATAAGGCATTTTATTTTATTTTTATTTATTTATTTTATTTTACATTTGTTAACCTTGATGGTCCAACTGGACACAAGTCCATTTTCAGCAGCTGCCCGGAGAGAAAAGCTCCACAGTAAGTAAAATGTTACACAATCTGTTAAAATACAGTATACAGAGAATTTTCAAACAATATGTTAAAATACAGTATGCAGCAGAAGACATAACAAGACCTATATATACAGGAAAAAATAGTTACATATGGTTAATAACATAATAAGTATACAAATTCAATCAGCATTAGGAGAAGACCTAGACTGTAATATATATTACAGTAGGTATATTAGGAAGTGAGGTATATAAGGGGAATAATTTGAGGACTTATGTAATACATGGGCATCACCACTTATTCTTTAAATGTGCTCTAAGTGAGTTTTTAAAGTGAGAAGAGGTAGGGGCAGAAATCAGAGCAGGAGGGAGATTATTCCAGGTTCTAGCTATGGAGTGGAAGAACAGTGCTTTTCCTGCAGTATTGTTAGCTGTAGAGATACAGAGGAGAGGTTTGTCTGAAGATCGGAGAGGATGATTTGTATTATAGTGGGTGAGAAGTTGGCCAAGTGCAGTTTTTTTTTCCGGATGTGTTATCATATTGTAGGCAATGACTAATTGGTGATAGGTTAGTAGCTGGAGAAGTTCCAGCCATTGCAGTTCCCTTAGAGCCTGGCAATGGTGGGTTCTAAAGGTGGAGTTGTTTGCAAACTTGGCGATTTTATTATAACATGATATGAGTGTGGCAAGATCAAGTTTTCTAAACTGGGTAAGAATTGGAGCAGCATACATTAGGGTAGACAAGAGGTGAGTTTGGGCTAGGGTAATCCGTGCTTGTTTCGAGAGGGATTTCCTGTGCCTGTATAGTGCTCTCATTTTTTTTATGGACTTTTTTGACAGTTTGTGAAATGTGGATGTCAAAGTATAGATTTTTATCAATTTCAAGCATCTAGAAGTTTGGTATGGTCAGAGGGAGAGATAATAGTGCCATTTTTGGAGGAAATAGTGAAGGATAGAGGGGTGGAAATGGTTTTGTTGGGGGTGAAAAGTAGTAATTTGATTTTATTAGGGTTTAGGAAAAGTTGGATCTGAGTGATCCAACTTTCTACAGAGCTAAAGGATTCCTGGGTGAGTTGTTGTAGGGAGGGAAATGATGGAGTTGACCAAATAAGAGATGAATCGTCAGCGTATTGTATAAGTGAAGCATGCTGTGTGGTGGTATGGAGATTATTGGTAATTATACCATGACCCCCCCCCAAAACGTGCACGCTGATTGGCCAGCATGCCCGTTGTAAATCGAGTTATACTAATGGAAAAAGGTCCGGTCGCCCGGACTTTTTTCCATTAGTATGACTCGTTTTTTTAAAACACTGTCTCGCTATGTTAAATGGGTTTAACATAGCGAGACAGCTTTAAAATAAGCAACGGAGATCTTGCTTTCTCCGTTGCTTTTGCCCACAGCTCTGATGTACTGCGCAGGCACGCAGTACATCAGAACTGCCGCGGATACCAGACATCTGCAGAAGGGCAGTAAACAGGCATTATACTATGCCATTATTTAAGAAAAGTAATAGTTTCTTTTCTTAAATAATGTCATGGTATAATAGCAATAACCCATGCCTGGGTGTGGGTAATGCTAAATTTACCCACGGTTGGCTTTGTTTGGTCCCGAGGGCGAACCACGCCAACCGTGGGTAAATTTAGCATTACCCACACCCAGGCGTGGGTTATTGCTATAATAACACGGACACGGACATCCTTCAAAAAGGCCTTACTGAGACAGACACCTGGTGTCAAAGTCATGGCCTCAAGCTAAATGCCAAAAAATGCATAGTCATCCCATTTGGGAAAAACAAAACACCCATGAATTACCACATAGGCGGCATCCCCCTTAATACAGAAGAGGTAATAAGAGATCTGGGGACCTAGGTAGATAGTAATCTCTCCTTTGACAATCATATTGCCACAGTAGTTAAGAAATCCTTCTATATGGCCCATCTAATTACTAAAGGGTTCGTATCTAGAAATAAAGAGGTTATAGTGCCCCCTCTATACATCACTCATCAGACCCATCATAGAGTACAATGCCTCATTTGTGATGTACCTCACAAGATACTTCCAACAGCTGGAAAGACCACAAAAGCACCTCACCAAGAGGATTGCTGGCCTCAAACATATGTCCTATGCAGCCTGACTGAAAAATCTCCGGCTGTACTCAGTGTCATATCGCTTACTCAGAGGTGATCTCTGCCTGACTTACAAAGCCATGTCCAACTCAGAATTGATGGACATGCTCCACCTAAAGAAATCCAAGTCACTGCAAGCCACATGCTCTAGTGAGCTAAACCTCGCCACAACAATAAATAGAACATGCTGGAGGGATAGATTCCTGTCACAGAGACTTCCCATGCTTTTGAACAAAATTCCTAACTACATTAGGCAGAGCCCCTCACTAACACTCTTCAAGAGAAGCCTTGACGAGTGGATGGGTAACAGAAAATACACCCCTGGGATCACTTCATTGGCTTTGCTTGGCAGAGGCTCAGTTAATTAATCAATGGGGCGGCGAAAGCCGACACACTCTGGCCAGGCTTATAAATGCCCTCGGGCAGATAGCCTAGTACCTACCTATGAACCTATGAACCTATATGGAGAAAAGAAGTGGGCCTAATATGGAGCCTTGTGGTACACCTATGGTAGTTGGGAGTAAAGGGGATACTACACTTTGCCATTGGACAAAATGTTGCCTTTTTGACAGATAGCTTTAAACCAGGCTATAGTGGAAGGGGCAAAGAATAGGGATGTCAGGGTGTCTAGTAGTAAGGAATGTGAAACCATGTCAAATGCTTTGGAGAGGTCTAGAAATATTGAAAATACAAAGTTAATAATATATATATATATATATATATATATATATATATATATATATATATATATATATATATTATTTGATACATACCACAGTGAGGCATTGTTGACACACTCTCTGAGCTAGATGTAAACCCTTACATAACTTGTCAGACTGCCCACTGGCTCACAGACAGAAACCAAGGAGTCAAGATCAGTGAGATGACCTCCACCAAGAGATCATTCACCAGTGGAGTATTCCAGGGCTCCATGCTGGGCCTGCTCCTGTTTGGCATCTACTTGTTTGAAGTCAAAGCTAACATTAAAAGCCTCTGGCTTGCCAAGTTTACAGATGACTGTAATTTGGGAGCTATTATTGTTTCCCCCAAGACACAAACAACTTGCAAGTGGGTTTAACAATAACAAATGACCAGTGCCCAAGCCATGGCCTACAACGCAATGCCAAAAATGCATCATAATGCCCTTTGGGAAACTATCAATGCAAGTTAATTACACCATCGATAAAACACCCCCAAGAGTCAACCCAGTAGTACAGGATCTGGGAACATATGTAGACAGCAATCTTGCCTTTGACCAACATGTAGCTAAGATAATAAGAAAATCATTCTATTTCACCCCAAGGTATAGGTAAGGGTATGGCATCCACTTCCAAGGAAGTTATAGTACTACTCCTCCTCTACCTGGCATTTATCAGACCTATCATTGAATAAATGCCCCCTTAGGTATGTTTCTGACCAGACACTTGCAACAGCTGGAATGCCCACAAAGGTTTCTCACTAAGAGATTTCAGGGTACGAATACCCTGTCCTACACTGATTGCCTAAAGCCTCTGACTCTGTATTCAGTCTTCTACAGGCTGAGAAGGGATCTTTTCCTTGCTTAGATGGCTTTTCAGACCCAGCCCGATGGATCTGCTGCACATGTGCAAAACAAAAAGCACCAGAAACACTAAATTAAGGAGTCTGTCACTTGTAACATAAGCAGAGCATGCTGGAGAGACAAGTATATATCCCAAAGGATCCACACACTGTGAAATAAGCTCCCCATCCATGTAAAACAAAGTTGAACCATGATCCTGTTCAAGCAAGACCTTGACAATTGAATGGGATATCGTAAAGTTACCCTCATGTGGCCCCCATGTCCCTTATGAACAGAAAATCAATAAGAAAATGATTATCCTAACTAACCCCTCCTCCCACAAATCCTTAGCTACTTCCTTGCTAACATGTCCCAAATGGTTTGGAGTGGGCTGCTAGGCTTATAAGGGCCCTAGCAGTCATTAGCCTAGTAACAACCTATGAACCTTTGAACCTATGAACCTATCAAAATTAAGACGCTTTAAAAATATCAAACAATGTAATAGACCAAAGGCATGACTTTAAACTATAATAAAAATCAGCAATTAATTAAACATTGATTATTCTATCAAAATATTTGATAATTGCAATCATGCTTGGTCCAGCCAGCTTAATAGTTCATGCATGTTTCATTTAAGAATAAGACTGTCAATTCATGAATACAGGGGGCTTATCCTGTTGGCATGATTCTTCCAGGACAAGATCAAGCATTGCCATTCAATGACTCAGGATTTTTCCATTGAGGTGCAGTCAGTGTTCTTTCCATTACTGCCACTCACTACATCAGCAACTTCAGAAGGGGCAGAATAAGCAAAGGAGTCCCTACAATTACTTAGCCAAAGTCCATGACTCTTGATTCCTCTTTACCAGTACTCTACTATTAATTGTCTTAGATAAATCCCATCATGGCCACATTGCATCACATACCTAAAACTTGTGAAGAAGGGCTGGAGTATCCGTTGCACAAAGTGAGCAGATATGCTGATCACTACAGCCTTGTTTCTGACTTTCAGAGGTCAACCACTACTGCAGAAGAATGAACAAGTATTTTTCTTTATAATACATGATAGGATTCATTACACCTAGTAGCATATTACAAAGCACAACTGAAAATGTTTGGATCACCAAAAATGTCCCAATGTCTTTACATGATTCATAAATATGAAGGGTTTTTATGCTAAGTACCAAGATCCAGTCTGAGGCTTTAACTTGGGGTAACTTACCTAACCCTACCTTTGGCTTCTCTTAGACCAGCTCAGAAATTGTGGGTGACTGGGTGGGGTTGTCTTTATGTAGTATAGCTCTTCCTTCCATGTATTATAGTTATTTCAAGTGATCTTTTTGTGGCAGGGTATTATTTCTTCTCAAACAATCAAAGATACCCATACTATTCTTCTGTCTACCATATCCCAGAGATTCCCAAGTATGACAAAAAGCCTTTCAGCCCATCCAAACTGTCTAATTTGGATACCATCAACCCACAAATGAGGGTGTTCTCAAATGGGTAGGTACACCCACCGCCAAAGCAGTGCCTTTAAATTACTTCCAGTCCTCTGGGGTGACTCTGGTTTCTCTTAATAATGTAAAAATTACTGAATCTGAAAGGGACTTTTGGCATACTTTATACAGACCATAACTTTATCCTCTCCTAACAGCAAAGCTTCCAGCTTAGTCCAAAAAGTACTGGTCTGTCCTAAAGGGACTAACATAAATGCTGCAATGTGCTCCCGCTTACCTCTGGACACCCTAATCCTCTGAAGATTTTTTTATGCAAACAACATCTGTTTCAAAATCTATTATCCTAGAGAAATTATTTATTTATTTATTTATTTTACATTTCTTAACTGGGTAAGTGATCTCGTCTATTGACTCTTATCAGCTATGACTCAGGCCATTATGGAAAAAGAACAATACATAACATGCCACAGTAAAACATTCAATAATGCAATAAATTCATAGAGTAACACTCTATACATTCAGAGATATATCAGTGTAGCAATAATGTACATAAAATAACACTGGGCTTCATTCAGTGAAACAGCATATGCACGGCTTCACACAAAGCATTCAGTAAAACAAAACCTCATAATATAACAGAAAATAGTATAACAGATCAGTCAGCAATGCTTTATATTATTAATCAGGGGAACACAGCATGCTGCTACATTCATAGTGTCACAGTGGGGAGAAAAAACAGGGGGTGAAAACCACCTGTAAAATAAGACCAATAGCATAAATTCAAAGCTACTGTACTGTTTCCGTGAGAGTTTTATGACTGTTATTTGGCAACATTTTGCTTACAACAGAGGTGCATTTTCACAAGTTCCTAAAGCATTTACATTTACTTTCTTCAGGTAGGCATGCCTTAACTTATCTAAGTATAGGTAATGTGGTAGTTTTCCAGTTTTTTTTTTTTTTAGAGAAATGTAGTTCCAAATTAATGATCCCAGTTTTATGAAAATGTTTTCAATGGATGATAATTTAAAGGGGGTCTGATCAGCTATGCATCCTCATGTTGTCATATAGCTTATCTTTAATAATTTATTTGAGATTTGTTTACCAAGGTGGTTGACTGGATCTACAAAACCCATTTTCAGCAGAGGCCCAGGGAGAAAAGCTCCACATACAATACAATACAAATACATTACAATGCAGTACAATACAAATGGCATGAGAAATATTATACAAAAATAAGTTGAAAGAGCATAAATTATGTTACAAGATGTTACAAGATATACTACACATCTAAACAATTCCATAGAGTTAAAACATCCGTAATATCACTTTCACCTTATACATAGCCTATGAGTAAATAAGTGTACAAAAATAGTATGCAGGTAGTGCAGTGTATGACATTGACTGTTACAGTACATGAAAAAATAGAACGCTGATTTCAGTTAGGAAAATAATAGCCAGAAAGTTAGTGATGCAGAAAGACAGTAAAAAGAATAGAGGCATTACAGCCTGAGCAGTAACTTAAGGATATGGTATAGAAACACAAAGAGTTAGGAGAGCCTTAGGATCTTGCAGACTGTGAGGGAGTGAAATGTGACAGAAGAGGAGGATGAGGCTAGTGTAGATGAAGAGGAAGAGCCGAGCAGGCTTTAATCAGAAGCAGAGCCATGTATTTTTCAGATGATGTTTTAAAGAGACTTTGAAATGGGTTAGGCCAGGCATAGACCTAATAACTAGAGGTAGTGAATTCCATAGTATAGAGACAGTATGAATACAGAGAGCGACCTGGTTTTCTTGTGAGTTTTGAGATAGCTAAGAGAATTTTGTCTTCTGATCGTAGGGATCAATTTGATGTGTAAGGTGACACTAGACTGGTTAGTGCAGAGCAGGCAACAGGCTTGAAAATAAAGTTGTGCAAAGTTGGTTGGGGAGTTCAAGCCAGTAAAGTTCTAGTAGCAGTTTACAGTGATGTGTGTGATATTTAAAGTCTCTGGCAAATTTTGCAACTTTGTTGTAGCACTGTTCCTTCTTGCTTAGGGTAGAAGTTTGTAAGTTAGTTAGGATAGGGGCACCGTAAAGAAGGGAGGGAAGTAAAAATGTTATTCCTAAATGGGGCATAGTAGTTATCATCATCAAGGTATTACCACAACTCTTTAATACTCACTAAAACTCATCCTTCAAATATTACAAATATCCAGCCATACAAAATCATTCTTATGCACTTTTTTTAATCTAGTTTTGGCTACTTGTCTTTTACCTACGAATCCTCCCTATCCAGTCCTCCCCTACTTTTTCTCTTACCCCCCCCCCATTAAACCTTCTCTCCCACACACCTCATCAGACTTACTTCACTACGGTCTTCTGCTTTGTCTTCAATAGATCTGCACCCATTTACTGCCCTTCTCCTGTACCTACCAATGTGCTCTTATACCTTACAACTCAGTATCCCACTATATACTATCCAGCATTGTTCTGTACCGTATAAGCTGATTCTTGCATCTGTCTTACTTCACATATGAATGCTGTGTTTAAGCCTAAACCTGAAAACAAATGTTAATAATATACCTTGAACTGGAGTTGCTCTACTTCCTTGATGTTTATTGTTCACACATACTGTATTCTCTTCTCTCTTGTTACTTATTGTTTATGGCCTTTAGCTATGTACAGTAACATGTTCAATCTAAATAAGGTATTTCTGTACTGCAATAGCTCCAATTAGCTCTTCTTAATGTTCAAGGTATGCTATTTCTTTCCCCTTCTGGTTTGGTAGTTCTTAATGCGCTCACATTTACTTTACATGAATGTACTAGTATGCTCTGTTCTCCTGATAATAAATAAAATAAATAATTAAGACTACCTATTCATTGCTATAACATGCACTTTTTGTCTTCCAACCATTAACTGATAGTTGTTGGCAATGTTTCTGTTAGTCATTTGCTCCTCGTTCTTATTGTAACTTTTTATACACTTAGGTCTCTTATGTATGTATCTTTTTGTGGAACTTTTCTTCCCGGGCCTCCACTGAAAAGGGGCCTTGTGCTCAGTCAGACTATCCCAGTAATCATATCCTAATAACTAACTAAATAAATAAGTGGTTCCTGGCCACTGCTAGTGCCACTCTGTTAATTAACACTTTATCTTAAAAGCTGCTGAAAATGAGAGCTCCTGCCTGCCATTACTTGGCTGGTTGCATTTCCAAGTATCTCTTAGAAGCAGTGAGGCACTCTCTCGTATAGACCACACCTTCCACCTATGAAAGATCTTTCACAATGTTAGTGCCAGCCTTGTGGAATAAAACACCTGATGATATTAGAATGATAGGGTGAATACTGCCCTTTTAGTGAGCTCTTAGAGACTACTTAATTTTTGGAAAACAGACTAGCTTGCTTTGACTTTCATACAAAGTCAACTAATTCTTCATTGACTAATGGTCTAATGACTTCACCTAATGGTGATGACTGCTTTAGGGCTAATATATATATATATATATATATATATATATATATATATATATATATATATATATATATATATATATAGAGAGAGAGAGAGAGAGAGTATTTGTTTGCTTGTCTTTCGGCTTTTCCCGGTTAGGGGTCGCCACAGCGGAACTCCGGTCCGCTAATGATTGGCAGTAGATTTTTACGTGCTGGCTTGTCGAGCCTAACGCACAACCTTCAATGAAGGAATGCCCATTCATGCATGTCGCCACACAGAAGATGCTCTAACTGAGAATCAAACGGGCAACGTCTAACTGTGAGGCGACAACGCTACCACAGCACCACCACCGCAGTATATATATATATATATATATATATATATATATACACACACACACACACACACACACACACACACACACACACACACACACACACACACACACACACACACACACGTGTGTGTGTGTGTCAAATATTATCTGACAATTAGGCAGTTCCTTGAGTTCCTTGCACATCGTGGGATATTTACTTTTAGTATTGGCTGTACATTTCAGGGTGTTCTATTAACATTTATAATTATTGTTTGTCTAAACTCAGAAATTTTCCATGGTGTGTTGTTACACTTAGACTATCATTCACTATCAAAATATTGCTCTACAAATTATCGAGCATATTACCAGTTTTCATTGTTATATCTAGGCTTTTGATGCTCTTGTTATTGTATTTGATTGCATTGCCTTCTTCCTACTATAATGCATGTTTTTTTTTTCCTAATAATTTTCATATCATCTTTATTGCCTTTATCATTCAGGTCGTAGCTGAAAAGGGTTTTTGGACCAATCCATCTACCTGGCTAATAAAGACTGAATAAATAAATAAATAAAATGTAATTTACATGTGAGAAGCAAAGAGGATCTTACTGAGCCTGGTAACTATCTGTTTATATACCTAGTAATACAGTTGTGTTCTTGATGGTTGGCAAACTAGATAAAGTGGAGTATTTTATTTTCTGTGATCTGGATGTGTGATGTACAATGGGTAAGTCATGTTCAGTTCTGGGGAGTATTATATTAATTGCAATTGCACACCTAGCCTCCAGTGACAGTACATTTGAGATTTTATGAGATTTTTTAACTGTCCTACTCCATTGCTCCGGGTTTCAACACATGGACTAGAGGGGAAGAGTGTGAGTCGGGGTAAGTCCCAAGTATTTCTGAGGGAAGATCCATGAAATGGGGTTCCTAGTCTGATCAGTGACAGTTATAGAATGAACACTCTTTACTCTTTGCAATGTGCATAAAACTGCAGGTGACAGGGTGTATCCAGTGGGATAGATGAAGAAATGAAGACATCAGGGCAGAAGCCAAGAGAAGTTCAATTGCAGAGAAGGTGAAGGAGAGTAGATATTAGTGGTTTCACCACATGTGCAGGAATGTAGAAGATGGGACGGTGACGATGATTTGGGAGAGACAACAAGAAGACAAGAGGAAATGAGGATATTCAGCCAATAGATGGCTGGATAAATTGCTTAAAAAAAGACCTGCAATACTCAGACTTGAGAGATAAAAAAGATAAGGGAGTGGTACTAAATCAAGAGAGGTGGCAACAGTTTATTCAACACCCTATCCCTGTGTACAAAAATGGGGAAAAGGTTTTGATGATGATGATGACTATAATAAAGTATAACAGTTGCTTTAGCTATTTTTACTGTTAATTTGTTAGTAGTTAGCAGATTCTGCATTAGTTTGAAGTCTCCTTTCCTAGTCCTGGTCAGAGTACTGGGTATCTGTTTGTGAGAACAATATCATCTGCACAAAGCAGCATTAAAGTCTGAGGAAAATTACATGGTAAAGCTTTGATACAGAGCAAAAATAGAAGATGGTTCTACACATATCTTAAGAGACAACTTTTGTTTACATTCCTATTTTACTTAGATATTTTAAGAAACTTCTCAAAGTTCTATTTATAAGGTAGTCTCAGAACTATCTATAGTACCTTAATAGACAATCCAGTTTGTTCTTGTAACAGCAGATACTGACTTGACCACTTCAAAAGCTTTTTTGAGATTTTAAAATACAGCCCGTCAGCATACCCCTGTCCATATTATTATTATATTTTTAAATAAATTAGAATATAGATTGCACTGAGTTTGTCCACTGTGCTATATATTTAATTAGAGAGGAGTGTAGATTATAGTGAGAGTGCTATAGTTATACCATAAACCATGTTGTTTATTGTAGGTAGTAGACAGTTTGGAAAGATTGTTTTCTTGAGGTTAGTATAGATGGGAGAAAGCGTAGAGAAGAGTGGAAATGAGATGAGAGTGGGCAAGAGTAGTTTTGGCTGGGGAGGTTAAGAAAGTCTTAATTCTATAGAGAGAGCCAAGTTTCCTGTTTACACATTTAATAGTGTTGTTGATATGACAGTCAAAGGTAAGATTGTTGTCAATTGTGACACCTAACAGTTTGGTAGTAGGGTCGGGTGTTATAATGGTTCCATTGTTAGATAAGATAGTGAAATCTAAAGTTGGGGATCTGGTCGTAGGCTTAAAGAGTAAGAGTTTGGTTTTTTGCGTTTAGGAGTAGGCAGCGATTTAAGAACCAAGTTTCAACTTTGAAAATACAGCTTGAGTATTTGTTTGAAGTTCAGAAATGGATTTAGCAGAGCAGATTAGTGTGGAATCATCAGCATATTGTATACAAGTAGCCTGGGAATAGCTACTTGTAGGTCATTTATAAAGAGGGAGAAAAGAAGGGGTCCAAGGATAGAGCCTTGGGGGACTCCGAGAGAGATTGGGAGAAGAGATGAGAGTTCCTTATTCCAGAGGACAGCCTGTTTCCTGTTAGTGAGATAGGAACTAAACCAGTGGACAGCGTTAGGTTCTAAGGAAAGAGATTCGAGAATTTTTAAGAGGAGAGAGTGGTTGACCATGTCAAAGGCCTTGGACAGGTCAATAAAGAGAGCTGAAGATAGGATGTTATTATTGCGATTTTGTTAATAAAGTCTGTGAAGGAGAGGAGAGCGGTGGTTGTGCTATGAAAGGCCTAAAGCCATGTTGACAGTTTGTAAGAATGTTGTTTTTTATTAAGTGGTTCATTAACTGATGGTGAACACATTTTCCATGATCTTTGCTAGTGGGGATAAAGAGAGCTATGGGTCTATAATTAGAATAGTCACAGGAGTTTCCTCCTTTATGTAAGGGTATAATGTGAGAGATTTTCCAGATATCAGGTATGGTTTCTTCATTAACAGTTCTATTAATGAGAATGGATATAGGATAGGCTATTTCAGAGGCTGCTTTTGAAGGAATTCAGATGGCAGTTGGTCAGCTGAGGGGGAGCAAGGTTTGAGTCTGTGGATACATTTAAGAATAAAGGAAGTAGGGATGGGTTGTAGCCTAAAGGTTGGTAGTTTGAGGGATGGAAGGTCAGGGATATTAGTGTTGCCACTAGAGATGAGAGGCCAAGGAGTTAATAGTATTAATAAAGAATGAGTTGAAGGTATTGGCTGTATCAAGGGCGAATACTTTTCAGACCGGAAGGGGATGGAGTGGTAGTCTGTCCTGGGTGAAGAAGTTTATTTAGGGTTGACCAGAATTTTGAGGGTTATTGTGATTTGCTTGCTGGAGATTACTATAATAACTTTTTTTATCAGAGAAGATAGCTTTTTTGGTAATGTTTCTTAGGTGCCTAAATGTCTGATGGTCTGTTGGAGATTTGCTAGTTCGCCATTTCGTCCAGGATTTGTTTCTAAGTAACATTTTTTGTCTTGTATCTTTAGATAGCCAAGGGGCAGGTTTAGATTTAATTCGGATGGAGCGTTTTGGAGCATGATTATCTAGAATTGTTAGGAATGTGATATTAAAGTAAAGGACAGCTTCTTCAAGAGGAAGTGTCTTTAGTGGATTCCAGTTGCAGGCATTTAGTTCACTTTTGAATTGAATGGGGTTGAAACGTTTAAGATCTCGGTGGGTCCTATAGGTGGGAGTATTGTTAAGCGTTTTTTTTGTCGTAGAATGTAGGTAAGTTTGTGATCACTAAAGTCATCGGGTAAAGTTCCAGTTTGATGATTTAGAAGTGGTTAGTTAACGTGAATCCAGTCAAGAATACTTTCTTTGTTGTTGAGTTTGTTAGTCCTAGTAGAGGTGTCTATTATCTGTGTGAAGCCATGGAGGTTAATATGAGAGGTTGGGTTGTTAGTGTTTAACGAGGACCAGTCAAGGTTAAGGTCTCCAAGTATTATGGTTTCTTGTGGGTAGGTGGAGGTGGCCCAACTGAGGATATTTTCTATGGTAGACGAGTTATTTCCAGGAGGTAGATAAATACAGATAATATAGATGGATTTTTAGGGTTTAGTTGAAGCTTTGAGATAAGAAGTTCAGTCTTGGTAATATCTAGGTTCTCAGAGGGTACTAATGTTACATTTAGTTCAGTTTTGAATAATATTGCTACTCCTCCTCCTTTTTAGTTTTGAGTCGTGTCTTAGGATGTTGTAACCTGGAGGAATGATTTCATTATCTGTAGTAAAGGGTTTTAACCAGGTTTCAGTTAAACAGAGAATATCAAAGGAGTGTTGTTCAAGAAGGAGTGGAGATGGGTGATTTTGTTATTGACACTTCGTATATTAAGGTGCCCTATAAGTAGAGTATTAGCATTAGAGGTTGGTATTAGTAGGGAAGAGTTTAGTGTAACAGGTAGAGCATCAGATATAGAGGCTAAGGGTCCTGGGTTTGGGTGGATGTCCCCATCTGCCAAGATGGAGTGGTGATATTCAAGGTAAGCTTTGTTAGAGGAGTTCAGTAAGTATTTTAGTTTCCTGAGCAAGAGAGTCTGGGTTTTATTATGAGACAGCCTATGATATCTAGCTAGAAGGTAGCTAGGGGTAGATGTAATATTTGCATGAGTAAAGTTTAGGCTTTCAAAGTCAGAGGCTGTATGTTTAGGAGAGTAGATAAGGTGGTAGTTAAGGTGTGATTCATACCAGGTCAGGAAGTATGGTAGAGTAAGGGCAAGAGAAATACTCAGTAGAAGTGTTAGCTTTAATAGAGTTGTTTCTGGTTGGTTCTGGTTGGCAAACTAGATAAAGTGGAGTATTTTATTTTCTGTGATCTGGATGTGTGATGTACAATGGGTAAGTCATGTTCAGTTCTGGGGAGTATTATATTAATTGCAATTGCACACCTAGCCTCCAGTGACAGTACATTTGAGATTTTATGAGATTTTTTAACTGTCCTACTCCATTGCTCCGGGTTTCAACACATGGACTAGAGGGGAAGAGTGTGAGTCGGGGTAAGTCCCAAGTATTTCTGAGGGAAGATCCATGAAATGGGGTTCCTAGTCTGATCAGTGACAGTTATAGAATGAACACTCTTTACTCTTTGCAATGTGCATAAAACTGCAGGTGACAGGGTGTATCCAGTGGGATAGATGAAGAAATGAAGACATCAGGGCAGAAGCCAAGAGAAGTTAAATTGCAGAGAAGGTGAAGGAGAGTAGATATTAGTGGTTTCACCACATGTGCAGGAATGTAGAAGATGGGACGGTGACGATGATTTGGGAGAGACAACAAGAAGACAAGAGGAAATGAGGATATTCAGCCAATAGATGGCTGGATAAATTGCTTAAAAAAAGACCTGCAATACTCAGACTTGAGAGATAAAAAAGATAAGGGAGTGGTACTAAATCAAGAGAGGTGGCAACAGTTTATTCAACACCCTATCCCTGTGTACAAAAATGGGGAAAAGGTTTTGATGATGATGATGACTATAATAAAGCATAACAGTTGCTTTAGCTATTTTTACTGTTAATTTGTTAGTAGTTAGCAGATTCTGCATTAGTTTGAAGTCTCCTTTCCTAGTCCTGGTCAGAGTACTGGGTATCTGTTTGTGAGAACAATATCATCTGCACAAAGCAGCATTAAAGTCTGAGGAAAATTACATGGTAAAGCTTTGATACAGAGCAAAAATAGAAGATGGTTCTACACATATCTTAAGAGACAACTTTTTGTTTACATTCCTATTTTACTTAGATATTTTAAGAAACTTCTCAAAGTTCTATTTATAAGGTAGTCTCAGAACTATCTATAGTACCTTAATAGACAATCCAGTTTGTTCTTGTAACAGCAGATACTGACTTGACCACTTCAAAAGCTTTTTTGAGATTTTAAAATACAGCCCCCGTCAGCATACCCCTGTCCATATTATTATTATATTTTTAAATAAATTAGAATATAGATTGCACTGAGTTTGTCCACTGTGCTATATATTTAATTAGAGAGGGAGTGTAGATTATAGTGAGAGTGCTATAGTTATACCATAAACCATGTTGTTTATCATATAGCAATAACCCACGCCTGGGTGTGGGTAATGCTGGATTTACCCACGGTTGGCGTGGTTTGGTCCCGAAGGCAAAGCCCGAGGGACCAAACAAAGCCAACCGTGGGTAAATACAGCATTACCCACACCCAGAAGTGGGTTATTGCTATTATACCATGACATTATTTAAGAAAAGAAACTATTACTTTTCTTAAATAATGGCATAGTATAATGCCTGTTTACTGCCCTTCCACAGATGTCTGGCATCCGCGGCAGTTCTGATGTACTGCGCGCCTGCGCAGTACATCATAGCTGTGGGCAAAAGCAACAGAGAAAGCAAGATCTCCGTTGCTTTATTTTACTGTTTTCGCTATGTTAAATGGGTTTAACATAGCGAGACAGTTTTAAAATAAGCAACGGAGATGTCCGTTGCTTATTTTAAAACTGTCTCGCTATGTTAAACCCATTTAACATAGCGAAACAGTAAAAAAAGCAACGGAGATCTTGCTTTCTCCATTGCTTTTTTTTTAAAACCTGTCTCGCTATGTTAAATGGGTTTAGCATAGTGAGACAGCTTTAAAATAAGCAATGGACATCTCCGTTGCTTATTTTAAAGCTGTCTCACTATGTTAAACCCATTTAACATAGCGAGACAGTGTTTTAAAAAGAGAGTTATACTAATGGAAAAAAGTCCGGGCGACCGGACCTTTTTTCATTAGTATAACTCGATTTACAATGTGCACGCTGGCCAATCAGCATGCACGTTTTGGGGGGGTCATGGTATAATTTACAATATCATATTGAACAATGTTATTTTTGTCATTTTTTGACCAGGTAAGCCCACTAGACAAATTGTCCCATTTCACAGACAACCCCAGAGCATTGTCTGATTAAGGGAATTGCTCAGAGTCACACATTAGTCAAAAGAGGGTGGAAGGGATTTAACCCTGTATCATGGGCAGAGAAAGCATCTCATTTACAGTTTAGAATTTTACTGATAGAGAAATATAAAATTTGCTCATACATTTTTTCTATTATGTTAGTGAGAGAACAAAGGCTGGGAATGAGATGATAGTCATTAGCCATAGCGGGTGATATGGCTTTAGCTAGTGAGATAATTAGGCATGTTTAAATCTATTTAGTATTGATTTAATGGGAAGTGAAAAGCTGTAAACGTAAGTTAAGGATTTGAAGGAGTGATATGTATACAAAAGGGGGAACAACAGTGGAATGATCTAGGAATACAGAAAGAGGATAGCTGCTGATGTGGTAGATTGGACTACAAGCAGGTTGTCAGGAATGATACATAAGGAAGGAGAGCTCCATAATGGGGGATATAGGGTTGAATACAGAGTTTCAGTCTGACCAACACAGACATCATAGGCAGGTTCTATCCTTGGTGACCAGATGAAAAGGGCAGCCAGTCAAAAACTCCAACACCAATAGCAATAGGGTCCTCATGGTCTGTATCCAGGAACCAACTTTCAGCATGCCAAGAAAGTGTCCAGTTATCACACCTGATGCCCAATGATCTGGGGAACTCCTCCGGACCACTCTCAGTTGAGGAATCTCCACTGACACTCTGAGAGGTTCCCATAAAGACTATCAGTGAGACATCTAGGTTACCTTTAGCAGGGTATCCTGCATTTTCTTGCTGAAAGGTAAGTCTTGCAACTGTTTTTGACCCAGAAATTGGTATATCAGTTGAAGCACACCTATGTGGTTGCTGCTGCTGCTGCTCCACATTTTGCACCACGAGTGAATCCATAGAAGTAGAAGGTAAAATCAGAAAGAGAAAAATACAACACATTAGTATATGTGTGTATATGAAACATACTCCACCAACCACTCAGCCTGCCAGGCCTCCATAGGCAGGCCTCTATGCTGAAGAAAATCTCAGGTAATCTCCTGAACCAATGAAAAAAAACAGTGACTATCCACTGTAATGTGAACCTGTCAACCAAAAGAAATAAAACATAACAGACAATAGCCAGACAATACATTGAATTAACCTATATACAGCACCTACTGTAAAATGCTGGCTCACTCTCCCTAATGTTTGCCTCCCACTGGTGGAGTAAGAATGGATCGTCTCCCCAGAAATCGCTATAGCGCTGTATGCATTGGTTCCAGAATGGGAAATGTCAATGGCATCACTCACTGCCCTGGTAAGCTAATGCCAGGCATCAGTCTCATAAAGGGGGCTATCATAATGTCCCAGAAAGTGCTCCTGATATTTCCTGTGCCCTGTTGAACCCAGTCCCTGAACAGGCCATGTTTACTCAAAAGGTAAGAATGATGAGCAAAATGGTGGATCTGTGGACATGACAACAGCTTATGGACATCATCTGATACATCTCATCAGGCAGTAATGGTGTGCAATGGATATTATATCTAGCACAGAGTGGTAGTACTACAGGCTTCACAGTTCTTATGCTCTTACATACTGTTCACATGTCCTACTAGCCTGGGAGAAACAGAGATGGGCATCATACCACTACCTTGTAGTGATGGTACAACGCATTATGGCAATGATTCAGAAATGATCACTGTAAGTTACTTCTTTATAATAATAACCACAGTATGAGGCCTGTTGTACATCATACAAAATGAGGACACTATATTGAGGGATGCCATATAAAAACAGGCAAGTCAGGAATAGGAATTTAGTGGAGGTGACTGTACTGCAGTATAAGCAAAGTGAAAGAAGATAAGACTGCTAGTAATCTAGCTCAGAAATGCACTACATTGATCATCTATGGTGCATAGCAGCAACAGAGTCAGACAGGAAACAGTATATTGGGTGAGTTAACATAGAAGAAGGGCATGAAAGATTTGTATCCAGCTGCTGGGAGGCTTATACTCACATAAAACATAGCACAAGCGCATGACCTGGTAGGACTCACCCTGACAGAGAATATACCACAAGAACACGAAAGGTTACTGCTCATCTTGTGGGACCACATTGTGCTCTAGGCACACAGAGGAGAAGGTAAGCTACATTGGCGACAATGCCTCCAGTATGTAGGTCATGATATGGCCATGTGTGGACTGAGCTGAAAAGCACAAGATCACAGCATAGTTTTGCAAGAGGATGGACAGTGTTTAAATGCCCCTTATTGTCAGTAGGAGACATGTTGGGAATTGTCACAGCACAATAACAGATAGGTCACTAAACTGGGGCAGGAGGAGATGCTGACACATAGGGGTCTTCGAAGGGCACTCATGCACACACAGACTGATCCATATATGTAACCTACATGTATGCACATGCTATCATGAGTATATGAAAATGTCAACATCTGAAAGGTTCACCACCTACAAGACAGGTGTTACTGTGAACCCTACATGCGTACACATACACATCCTTGAAAAAAGGTAAAAATGGTGAGTTGTGACAGGGAGATGTATAGGACATCTACAGTGTGAGCAGTCATTATAAGGCATTGGTATAGTTTCATCACAGGATCACCAATATTATTCTGCAACTCAAGTCCAAGGCATAGGACATTGCAATGATCACTTCCACTACAGGAGGTAGATTACCGGTACAGAAGTGGCTCACAGAAGTAGAATAGTTACTGGTTTCCTGATAACACTATTTGGAAAACTGGATGAACCCTTCATACCTGGTGGATGCTTAGATGTCAGAGCTAGGCTGCTTATGACTGCCCAAATGTCTATTGGGGATGTATCAGGTTCTTAATAGCATGTAACTTTCCAGGTATATACTGACATGCATGCATGAAGGTATGAAGGGATTATTCAGTATAACATTGATGCATAGCTGCAGTGGCAGAGTAAGTATATATTTAGACCAAGTTGGTTTTCAAACCATGGACCTCCCCACACACGCACTTTTTGTGGACCACCCTAAATGTATGTTCTTTTGGATACATATTCTTAATTTAGAGCATTTGACCTGCTGTTATTATGATCCCCAATGCCCATACTCATCTGCTAGAGTCAAGTGACCATATACACCTGAAATCTCCAACTGTGATAAGAATAGCCACAGAAATGTAAACTAGTCCTGCAAAGTTAGTCTACTGACTGTTTAACTTGACCCTGACAGCAGGGTCAACCATTTTCATTCACGGACAGCCTCCATACCCATCAATTATAGCTCCATTATTGACTGTGTGCACCTCAGATGCCTGATTGTGGTATAAATAAATAAAATGACATATATTTGTGTGTGTATGTGTGTGTATTTCAAGTCTGATTTCAGACAAGCACACAGTAACCCAGGTATTCCAACTTATTTCACATAAATGCACTCTGGCCCTGCCGGGTCAGACTGCTTAAACTGATCAAACAACAGGCCAATAAGTTGCTTTCATCCACAGTCATCCCAATCCAACAATTATAGCCACTTTGTGTATACACCTCATCTGATTCTGATAAAAAGTAATATTTCTCAATCTTCACCTCAGTGCAAGAGTCATGGAGAATGCAAAAAATAATAAAACGGGGGCAAAATCATGGACAGATTTTAATTATTGCTCTTACATGGCTAGAAAAGTGCTAAGATACTGTTTTTGTATTACCATACATTTTCTGAAGTATATAAAGTCTTAAGCTCAAATATTTGTCATCATTTGGTAACTGAAGTCCTCAGTAACTTTCTAGAAAACCATAAATTTTATGAGAAAAAACACCAAAAATATGATGCAAAATCAAAGGCATTCTGCAAAATTAGGACAGTTGAGAGCTATGTAATTTCAGCTTTGGCTCACATTAACAGTATCCTCAAACATGCCTACTTATTTCACACAAATGCACATTAGTTCTGTGAATCCATACAGTTAATTGATCACCTAACAAGAGGGTAAGATATTTTCATCCACAAACAGCCTCCATCTCAATCCAGCAGTTACAGCCATTTTGTTATGTACACACACATTGTCTGAATGTGATATAGAAAAAAGAACTTTCACCTCTTAGTACATGAATGAGGGACAAATTCTTAAAATAATGAGGAACAAAGGCCCATAATCGGGGATTAAGTTTAAAATATTGCAGCTATAAACTTAGAAAGCTGCTAGAATAACAATAGCTGAATTGACACATATTTTTCCAAAGGATAGGAAGTCTGAAAATTTAAATATCTGACATTATTTTGTGACTGCAATCCTTTTCCTCAAAAATCACAGATTAAAAATATATGACAAATTCAGGTACATTCTTCAAACTCAGAGACAGTTTATCTGTGTATACAGTAGACAGAGAAAAAATATTCTAACTTATTTCATGCAAACACACACTACTCCTATACAGCCAGACTTCAAACTGAGCAAGCAACTTCCCCCCTTAATTATTGACTGCAGTCCTCAATGATGCATGCATTTTATGAGGCACATATCAATATTAGGGGTAGTTTCAATTTGGTTTCATACATACAAAGCCAGGGAGTAATTATCACAGCTTATTTCACACAAATGCTTCCTAGTACTTAAAGAAAGATTTTAAACTGAGCAAATGACAAGCAGGTAACCTGCTTTCATTCACAGCTAGCCCCCATATTTAATGACTGCAGTCTTTAATGCTGCACTGTTCTTCTGCCAGAATAAAAATATAAACTTTCTTACCTCACATTACCATGGTCCAATCTTGCTTTTTCTATCAATCTGCAACTATCCTCAATACCATTTATAATTGAAGGACTTTCTGCTCTCTCAGTAAATCATGCAAAGACAATGAACAGAAAACTGGTGCTTTAGATAGGGTCCCCATGTGCCATTTATTTATTTATTTAAGTAAGTAATTCTTTGTTTTAAAATAAATAAATAAATCACCCTGAGTTGAACAGTATTGTTGGTCTGTACTGCACATACACTTATGGGGACACTTTTAGCTTAAAGAAGCAAACTCTTTCAGTGTGTTTCATCTAACACTTTTTTGTTTTATTAATTAAAATTAAAATAGATACATGTTTTCCTAGTGATTGTTATGTCCAGCATGTAAGCTAACTAAAATGAGTTAGCAGTGCTGAGTATATCAAAAACTTAAAAAAAAACATTGCTGCATAACAATACACCACTGTATATCTGTTCTCCAGGTACAATATGGCTGCAGCTAAGACAACTTACACTAAATTGCATGTATGTGCACAGATACTATTCACATAAGCAGTCTGTGTGCCATATGCTGGGAAGAATGGGATATGTGGGACAGCACTGCCACAAGTAAGTTCTCCTTATGCTTTCACAGATTTCACTTGCATATCTCTCAGCTGTCCAGTATTTGAAGGAATATGTTGAATTTTAAATTGTGAGGTACCATAAAATTTTCAGTATTCCCCTTTACTTATTATTTCCAGAGTTAAGATTGCCCCTTTTCAGCTCATTGCATCATTGACATTGATGACATAATAACTTCAGTAGACCCAGCAACAAAATTGTATGTAAGCTTCAGAGGGAAGCAGGTCTTTTTGATGTACGTGATGCCAGTGAGAGCACTGTAGCTTAGAAGACTAGGAATTGAAGCCAGAGAAGAGACAAGCACTGATCCATGCAGCTGATAGGATGTTTTTTTAAATAGATATGACCAGGCTAACCTGGGATCACTTCTATGGCCCTGCTGGACAGAGGCTCAGGAATCTAGTCTAAAAGGGAGGCGAAAACCAACACATTCTGGCTAGGCTTATAAATGCCCTAGGGCAGATAGCCTAGTACCTACCTATGAACCTATGGACCTAACTGCCAGCCAGTCATGGCAGATGTCTTCCATCCATATCTACTCAGTGAAGATAAGACAATCCAGTGCAGTCCACGTACAGCATCATGACATAGGCAATCAAAGCAAGGCAAGCATGTGTATTGGAGGTGTAATACATAGTTACAAATGATACAGCAAGACAAGTATTTGCCCAGAGGGTGCATGTGCCACTTTCTAAATATTATTCACATCCCTTCCACTACCAATCAGGAAAGCTACCAAAGTGCCTAAATTCTTTTGTTTTGTTTTTACCACCTTCAGAAAGAGCCAGCAGCACCTTAAATTTCCTGTAGAAAAAGTTGATGGTATGTATGCAAATGACCCCTTAAGGACATACCAGCATTTCAGCTACACAGCTTCTGAATTCCAATGACATGTCATTATTTACTCTTTAAATCTTCACTGGTGCATTCAGGCCAAGAAAGTTAAATGCAATCAACTGTAAACATGCCATGTCTTCTCATTTTTCTGAGCTTGGAAGAACAATGGATTATTTGGCTATATTTTGGAAACCCAGCACATCAGACCAAGCCTGATTACTATAAAGAGGAATGATCATATGTATAGCTGGGAAAGGAAATGCAGTACTTGCATTCCATTCTGCCATTGCAGGAAAGATTGCTGGTGGCTAGTGGCTCTTGCTCCTTCATTCCCATTTCTCACATAAAATGCTGATTCTATACTGTGAGAATGGCAAAACCTATACATTTACATTGGAAATGTCAATGTATGAGAATAACAAGGAGTCTGTCTTATGTGATTGTGGCACAACTGAGATTGGGAAATTGGCTCTTTCCATGGTAAAGTGCAATCTCTGAGTTTGTATATGTAACTAACAGGGGAAGCAGAGGGTTTGCCCCCCTGCAAAAACAACTTTTTTTTTTTTTTTTTTTTTTTTTTTTAGAGCTTAACCTTCTGACTGTTGGTGTTATGGCACTTGACATTCAAGAGGTCGACCTGATGACATGAATCTATTAGTGTTCAACTCCGAGCACACTGGCATAGATACTGGTAATGGACTACATTACCAAACAGATAGGAGAGGACAGATTAACAAAGCTACTATATACAAGCAGACTCTGAACAGGAATTTCAACAAATGATAGAGGAATGGAATGTAGAACCAAAGGGATATGGGATAAAACTGAGTTTAGACAAGCAGTTGTTATGGCCGCAAATGGTGTAAATCAGAAGAAGATGAAAACCGAGATAGAAGGGAAATAACAAAACAGGTTAACAGCTTCAAGTATCTTGTAGGGGTGGGTGAGGGAAATGGAAATCTGAATGAGAAGGTCAAAGCTAGAATCAGAGGTGCTGCAGTCAACTGACAAAGGGTATCAGGGTCAGTGTGTGACAAAAGAATGCCAAAGAAGCTGAAAAGTAAGGTGTGGAAAACATCAGTGAGACCAGTGCTTCTCTGTAGAAAGAAAATCTGGGCAATGAAAGAAGAGAAGCTGAGGAAGCTACAGGCGATAGACATCAAGTACCTCAGACTGGTGGTAGAATGCACCCTACTGAACAAATGGGCAAATAATGACATCAGATCAGAAGCCATAATAGACCCTATTGCAGAGAAGGTCAAAGAAAAGATTAGTCATATGTGCATGAAACAACTGCATCGTGTTCTGGTTTTTTTATTGGGGGGGCATTATATGTGCAAGAAAGATGAAGAAAATTTAGTGAAGAAGCTTTGGGAGAGACAGGAAGAAGGAAAGAAGAAGCAATGATGTCCACCCAAGAGATGGACTGCACAAGGAATGACCTACAAAAGTCAAATATGACGATTGAAGAGGGTAGGAGAGTGACACTGAATCGAGAATGTTGGCTGCATTTGAACAGACACCTCAATCCCATGTAAAAAAATAGGAAAAAAGCAGGTTGATGATACTGACAATGATGTCAGAGGTTGTAACTATGATCAAACATGTTGAGTAGCCAAAAGCAATGGCAGTACTGTGGCAAGCAGAGTGCCTCTTTGGACCTCTTCAAGAGGAACCTTGACGATTGGATGGGAGAAAGGAAATTCACCCCAGGGATCACGTCAGTCACCCTGCTAGACAGGGGTCCAGGAAAGTAAATAATGTGGGAAGAAATAGCCAGGGAATTGTTATGGCTAGGCTTGTATAGGCCCTAGGGCTGATAGCCTAGTACCAACCTATGAACCTATGAACCTATGAAGTTCAAAAATGAATTCTGGAGGCATTTTACAAAAAGAAATGACACTGAGATTGTCTTCTGGAGTATGTAATTTTCTCATGTAAACATGTCATGGGATTCTAGAGTGCATAAGATACATTTTAGGTAACACTGTGGAATAAAGTAAGGGAGTGTGTTAAGATACTGTGTTAAATTGCTCCATTTCAGAAAAAAATACCCAGGCATCTCAACAAACTTACTGGAACATGTTTTCTGTTTTCTGGTGGCATTGTAGGTCTTATTGGCATCCCAGTGGCCAAGCACTGTTTGATATGCACACTTTAATATATTGCACTCTTATCTCTTAGCAAATGGTAGCTGTGAAAATTCTTTCAGGCTGCCGTTTCAAAGTGTACAGAACATGCGCAGAGGATGTGGAATCCTTAACAATTAATTTGTATTTCAGCAAGCCCAGAATCATGGATTGGTGGTCTGGGACTGTATTAAAGTCATCAATTTGTTCCATAACATCAGTACAAAAACTTCTTTACCTTATGCAAAAGGCTGCATGGTGGCAATTCTATATACATGTACATATATGTGCCCTCATACCAAGATAATCTGACAGTTGGCTTTCAATCTTAGGGAAGTGAACACAAGTATTATAAAGCTAACCACATGCTTAATATGTAGAGATATTGTGAAAAACTGGTTTCAAGCTGCATATTTTGTGTATCATTGCTGCCCCGTACTCAGTTCTTAACTAGGAAAGGTTGCAAAAATTATCGAGGCAGGGCATTTAAATATCAGTATATCAACTTGCTTAATGTAGCTAATTATATAAGCAGAAAGAATGAGTACTCAGAGACCATCTTTCTGTTTCATAGGCATCCATTTTATGAATGTCAAAGTAGGGCTTTTCATTCCAATGGAAGAGAGTAATCTTTAAGTTAAATGGACATTAACCAATCAGTTTTAGTAGTGTCAGGAGCTAAGTAAGCAGAACACTTACCCAAGATGTGGAACATTGATAAGTGGTGGGGGTACTCAAAATATAACTAGAAGTGCACGCTTCTTGTAAGAAAGCAGTTCACAAGCATAAAGCTACATATATGGTTTTACAATGTATAATTTTCAGCTATAGCTAGTATAAGATAATAGTTAATATACTCTGACAGTATTTGTATGTTTATTTGTTTATTGATTTACTTGCTTTAATTTACTGGGAAAGTCTGAATGGATACAATGTATATTATCAGTGCATGCCCGGGAAGAAAAGCTCCAGAAATAGTAAAAGTACAATATAGCAAAGTTTAAACAAGGCTTAAAGAAATATGTACAAAAATACTGAAATTCTTTGAAAGTGAATAAACAAGAAATATCACACAAAGATATAAAGTGGAGTAAATTCTAAGAAGTGACATAGGTGAATATTATAGTATATCACTGATGGGAAATTATCAGTTTAAATGCGATAATGTCTCTAAGTTGTAGATAGTTTCAAAATTTGTTAGCTAAAGTAATGAGATATGCATCTATAATCATACTGATTTGTAAGGTAATAAAATAACAGAAATGCCTATGTTCCTCATGGGAGGAGTACAATAAGTTCATTTCAGTAAGACATAAAGATCCAGTTGGGAAAAATGGTTTAGTAAGTAAGAGGAGGAAATCTTAAGTATTTGGGAATATTTAACCTGGACATTCGGGACATTTGCAAATTCTATTGTGAGTTAGATGTAGTTTACGATTGGTCTTAAAAGCAAGGAATTGTTTATTTGTGAAGTGTTATGCTGATCCATAGTTTAGCTTTGCTTATTGAGTATATGGAGTCCCCATGTGAGTTGCTGGATTTCTGGGATTCTATTGGGTATGTACCATTTTATTGTACTACTTATGGCTGGGGTGTTTGAGGGATGGTGTAGTATCTTATGTGCCATTATGAGCTGTGTATATCATATGTGGTGTGATAGTTCTAGGTTCTTCAAGGGAATACAATGATGGGTTTAGTTTGAGAGGCTGGATGCAAATTTACTTATTTTATTATAACACTGTCCAAGTTTGTTCATTAGTGTAGTCTGAAGATCTGTGAAAATTGTAGATACATACAGCAGGCTAGGAAGTAAGAGGGATGTTGCAATTGCCTTCTTGCTGTGGTCAGTTAGAAATGACATGGCTTTGTAAAGTAGCCTAATTTGCAGTGAGTTGTTTGGACAACAGCAGTGCTGTGCTGATCAGATTTAACTTTATTATTGATGATGCCCAGTAACTTGGCTTCTTTGACTTGTTCTATTTTGGTGTTTTTAGATGAAACTCTATTCATGATAGTGCTAGCTGGTGAGAGGCTATTGGAGGTAAATAAGATTAATTTAGTTTTTGGGGATTTAAGAGTATTTGGGATTATTCCAGCCAGGCCTCCACACAGGAGGAGGAGACTTAGGTAACTGTTTGGAGTTGAGACAGTATTGTGGATCTGTGGACAAGGGTTAAGTGGTCAGTGGCTCTGTAGACAAGGGTTGAGTGGTCAACATATCCTATAATTGTTACATGTTTGGCTGCCTTGTGCATGTCATTTATTAAACAGGACTAGTCTTATTATTGACCCCTATACTGGATGTCAGTAGAGCAGGAATCCAGCCATTTGACAGATTGTGCATGGAAGTTGAGGTAACTAGAAGACCATGCAATGGCATTGCTACTTAGTCCTAGCTGTGAAAACTTGTTGAGGAGAAGATGGTGAAAGATGGTATCAACCGTCTTTGACAGGTCCAGAAATAGGGAATAGACAAGGTTACCTATATTTCTGCTTTGGTTGACTGTGTCTGTGGTAGGGCAGTTTCATTGTTGTGATGAGTCCAAAATCCATGTTGCGAAGGAGAAACTACATCTTCTTTTAGTAGAAAGTTGAGGGTTAGATGATGGATACATCTTGAAGAGTGGAGGGAGTATTGCAATAAGTCAATAGTCTGAAAGTTCATTGAAGCTGCTTCTTTCATGTTTTGGTATAATGTAAGAACTTTTAAAAATTTTTGGAAAATAAGATACTTGTTTAGAATCTCCAGATTAATATAAAGACTGGCTAGCTTATTTCATCTGCTCCTAATTTAAAATATTCTGCAGGCACATCATCTGCTGCTTATGTAGTAGGTTTTAGTTTGTTCAAGTATTTCTTTGTTGTAGTAATTGAGGCTGGTTCAAATGAGAAATTATTTGATTAGTACTATAATTTGAGATAAAAGGAGGTATATCTATGTTCTATTTGCAGTTGTGAGAGGTAATAGCTATAAAGAGTTTATTGAACCTGCAAGGTATGGTGACATTAGTTTCAGTGAGAAGAGGGTTACAGGTAGGCTTGATACTTAGCTTTAGAAGACTGAAGTAGATCAGAGCACTTTGGGATTACTTGAGTATACAGCCTTTGTGGTGTTGTGTCATAGTTCTTATCCAAAAGAGCATTGTTTGTAAGATTTCTTAAATGGAGATAATGTTGGAAATTGTTTTGTTTTTTGCCATTGCACCAGTTACTCCAAGCATTATCCCTAGTTTTCATTAATTGTTTTGTTTTTGTGTTAGCCATAATGCAGTTATAGATGCTGTGTTCATTTAAAATTTGCATGAAAGTGGTATTAAAGTACAAGATAACATCATCTAGTGGGATTGTTTTAGTGGAGCCAGTTGGAATGTTTTAGGGTATCAATAAAAATGTCTTTGCTGAAGTTGGGAAGCATGTTTACTGTGGTTTCATCATTTCTTATTTTGTTATATGTTGGTGGGAGTATTTCTTCAGAATTTAGGTACTGGTCCTTGGTGAGTTTTCTGAATTCTCTAATTACATAAGTCGGGTGGTGGTCACTGAGTTTATCAGGAATATTCCCAGCCTGTTTTACTTTTTCAGGGTTAGTAAACTGTATGCAATGGAGGGTACAGGTTTTATCATACCTTGATGGACATTTAAGTAATTGAGTTAGACCAAATAGATTGATGCTTAAATGAGATATGCTACTGTCTTGATCAGACCTGTCTACTGAGGTCACAGAGAGGAAGGGTGCTTTGTTTTACACTGCTAGTTAAACAGTTAAGTATATTTTCATTGATATTAGTCTTGTTTCTATTTGGAGGAATGTATGCACCTATTATACATATTGCCTTAACGTGAGTTTAATTAAGATCAGTTATTATTAGTTCTTCCAAATCAAATTTTTGGGGTTGGCTAGGGTGTATTGCTATTTCTAAGGTGTTAAGGAACATGATACCTAACTCTCTGGCATGTTCAGTGGCTCCATCAGTTCTTATTATGCTATATCTCAGTTGAAGTATTTCTTCATCTTTGATGGAGGATTTTAACCATGTTTCAGTTAGTACACATATGTGGGGGGTTGTGGCTTTGAATCCAGGAGTGAAATTCACTAATTTTATTGCACATGCTGAGTGCATTTATATTATATGTTTTAAGGCCTGAGTTAGATACTATGATAGGATTTTGTTTTTTGTGTTTAGAGAAGCATTGGATATAGTAGTTGGAGGAGTATTTGCATGTGTGTTGTGGGCTGAATTTGAATGAATGGGGTTTTGACTGCTATTAGTTGTGGAAGCGGTTTGAGTGTACGTCACCACATATTGTAAGTGTTTGGTGCACTATGGGTGTATATATTACTGGAAGTATTTGGTGCACTATTGAGGTATATGTTAATATAAGTGAAAAGTGCATCTTTCTCTGTTAATGTATTCCCATAGGCAGCTGCAGGTAGTTGTCAGTGGTGATAGAATTTATTTAGTTATTATTTTATACTCTTGTCTTGTGGATGGTGATGAAATATTTTATACTGTAATTCTGCTTTCTTGCTTTGGCATGAATCACATCTGGGTTGAAAAAGAACAACTTAGATCAGCCTGTGTACACAATTTATTTATTGATATCGGGGAAAGTCTGACTGGGTCTGGAGAACCTATTTTCAATGGAGACCTAGGGAGAAAAGTTCTGAGTACAAAGAAGATTATGATAAAAATACAATGATATAACATGTTACAATATAGAGTTGCAATGCCTTTATACAATTAACAGTTACAATACTGAAAAGAAAAAGCACAGGAAAAGAAAATATAAAGATCATATTTGCAAATATACAATACTGAAAATGAAAAATTTTAACAAGTAAACACAATAAAATAATGTTTTTTTTTAACTTATTATGTTACTTAGTGATGATATCCACAACTGTATTGAAAGTGTTAGGAGTTATGCTACTAGGTATGCAAATGCTGTGCTAATTAGTGGGCCAGAGTTTTGGCCCAGAGCATTTGTCCAGATTTTCAATATCTGTAAGTTTAGAGGTATGTGCACTGATGGAAAGCCCAGCAGAATAGATGAGCACATCCCTTAGGTCAGCAGGTCACCTGTAGCTGATAATGATGACATCATGCACATAGTTTAGACACATGACAAAGTGGCATTGTTAGAAAGCCTAACATTTGAGGGTGCATAAACATCCTTTAGATATAGATGATGGTACAGGGGCAGGTTAAACCTCCAGCACTACCTGTGTTTAATGCTGAATGTCCTGTCAGTGTGAGTCTCCCCCATATTGCACAAGTGTCACCACCATAGATGGCATCAGTCACCTGCACTGCCTCTGATGTGTCCCACTCACCTAAGGGGATAATCATGTAAGTGGCAATCAATGCCATGACTACAGGTTATTTCCTGACATTTGCCATCAATTGATATATGTTTATACAAATATACAGAAATTCCTGGGCTTTGTAAATACAGACACATTTGATCAGTTAGTGCATACACCCACTACAGATTACAATATATTGACTTCGTACTCACAGATATGGAAAGATGCTCCACCCTCCCACCCACCCCCCATGTGAAGTCCTCCCTGGTAAGGTCCAACCATAAGGTTGTCTCCTTTGAAATCAAAATCAACTCAGTAAATTCAGTAGCAGTTAAGAATTATTCCATGGCAAACTAAATTTTATTATGCAATAGGCTGTCAAAATTCAATGACCTTCTAAACCACGCCTATGCAGAATAGTTCACAGAAACTCAGTACAACCATGTTAATTACTGAATAGAGGCTGCTGTACCTACCAGAAGTAAGCTCAAACCTACCTCCAAAACAAACTTCCCCGGTGGCATCTCAAAGTAAATGGGATATACAACAAAAGGAAAAAAATCATGGCTAAAATCAGGAAGTGTAACTCCCATAAAAACAAGAATTCTCTCATTGAATTAAACAGACAACTAAGAGGGCTAACTAAGTCCAATAAAGCCAATTTTGCAGTCAAGGTAGCCTTCCAGGCAAAGGACCATCATAAGACCTTCTTCTACTATGTCAGAAACCTCAGAGGCAGCACACTGCAGTGTGCTGAACGTGTGATTAATAAAGCCACATTCACTTAGCAGGGTGATATAGTGAATCTGCTGGCTGACAAATTCATTTCCAACTTTGCCCCTCACACACACTCATTCCCAGTCACCCCGCAAGAAATACCTTCAAACATATAAACAGAGAGCATGTTTTGGCTGCACTTGCTAAGACCAAGAACACAGCCTTAATGGACCCCAATAATAACCCATGATGCCTCATGAATAGCCTGAAATATGATGTATCAGGGGCCACTGGAGTTACTATTTAACTGTAGTCTCAAAACAGGGTTTGTGCCATGAGAATGGAAGACTGCAGTGGTAGTCCCTCTTCATAAGGGTGGACCATCAAGAGATCCTAGAAACTACAGTCTGACTAGTTTTATATGTAAAGCCACAGAAAAATTATCATGAAAATGTTCAAAAAAGTCATAGGAGACCTTCAGACACTGGATCTATCCCAATTTGGCTTTGCCAAAGGCAGGTCATGCCTACTGAACCTTTTGGGCATCTTTGAAAAGATTACCAAGGCAATGGATGAGGGTAAAGTAGAGCATACTACCTACCTTGACCTGCTTAAGGAATTTGATATAATGCCCCACTCAGGCATTGTTAAAAAACTTATGGAATTAGGCAAAAGCCACTAATATAACATGCTGGATAGCCAGCTGGCTTACAGACAGGACCCAGGAAGTTAAGATTGGCGAGACCACCTCCACAAAGATACTGGTTACCAGTAGAGTCCCTCAAGGCTCCATACTGTGCCCTCTCTTCTTTGGCATGTACTTCTCAGAAGTCAAGACCAATGTAAAAAGGCCTCTGTCTGACCAAGTTTGTAGATGATTCCAAATTGAGAGCAGTCATAGAATCCCCCATTATGCAAGCATCTTACAAGAGGGTCTAACACAGGTAAGTGACTGATGCCAAAGCCATGGCTTAAAATACAATGTAAAAAAATGCATTATAGTACTATTTTGGAAGTGTGCCATCTCGGGAAACTATGTCATGGATAAAACACTCCAAGAGTTGAAAAACTAGTCAGGGATCTGGGAATGCAAGTAGACCTAGCCTTCAACCAACATGTACCCAAGGCAGTAAGGAAATCCTTCTGTTTTGCTCAGCTTGTAAGTAAGGACATGACATAGAGCCGATAGTCTAGTACCAACTTATGAACCTATATCGGATGGGAGATTGGAAATTCACCCCGGGGATCATGTCAGTCGCCCTGCTAGACAGGGGCCCAGAGAAGTAAATATTGTGGGAAGAAATATCCAGGGAATTGTTATGGCTAGGCTTGCATAGGCCTTAGAGCCGATAGCCTAGTACCAACCTATGAACCTATGAACCTATGTAGGTCCAGGGAAGTCATTGTACCACTGTACTTGGCTCTCGTCAGACTCATCACAAAGTATAATGCTCCCTTCAGTATGTACCTGACTAGACACATGCAACAACTAGAATTTCTGCAAAGTTTCCTCACAAAAGGAATACAGGGCATAAACACAATGTCCTGAGCTGAACACCTCAAGGCCATATATCCATGCTGGGTCTTTATTTATTATTTATTATTTGTTTACTGGAAAAGTCTGACTTGGAACAAAGCCAATTTTCAGCAATGGCCCGGGGAAAAATGCTCCAGATTCATGTCTTTGTAATGGGTCTTCTACAAACTGCTGAGAGGCAGTCAGTGCCTGGCATACAAGCCATCCCTGGACCCCACTCTGGTGAAACTTTTGCATATCTGAAAAACAAACAGTATCAGAACTACTAGATCTAAAGACCTAAATTTTGCTTGTGACATAAATAGAACCTGCAGGAGAGGCAAATAAATATCTCACTCTGGAACAGGTTCCCCAACCATGTGAAACAAAGTCCCTTCCTAACCCTATTTAAGAATAACTTGAAACATAGGTTGGGAAATCAAAATTTACCCCTGGTCTGGTGCCTATGTATTTGAATGACACAGGCAGTCAGTAAATCATGTCATAATCAAAAATCACCCCCTATATAAATGTCCAAAACATATAACTTGTGGGACACATTTGGGTTGCACACCGCATGTCATAAAGTTACTGGTGCTATGACATCCACTGATGTATTCATGAGGATACTGGAAAATGCCCAACTGTCCATGTCAGAGTTCAGAAGCATAGTAGATGGCCATAGGCCAGGCTTATACAAATGGCATGCACTGTTCTGGAGACAGCATCACTGTCACCCTTGACCATGACAGCCAACATACATAGGTCATAGACAATACTCATTTGGCTCCACCAAACAGTTGTCCCACAGGGCCAGCTGCTTTGGTTCCACACCATCTCTATCACTTGTTCTTCTGAGTGTGATGTCCATCTATGGTTCATGTGCATTCTTTTTAAGTGCTATATCATCCATCATGCTGGATGCATATAGCCCTAAAATTACAGGGCCACACAATACAGTCTTTCTGACATAAAAGCTTCACTCTTCCACTGGAGTATGTCACCCCTGACTCCCTCCAACCTACTCCCTGCCTGCATGGCTACTACATCTTCTTCCCATGACCCTCAAACCTATGGCAGCATTGTCAATTGTCACTGTCTCATGCCTCTTGTGCAAAAGATGATGACAATGTCTTGTCTACCCTTCTGGCCTGTGTGGATAAGGAAATGTCTGATGCAGAGTATGGCCAGTAAATGCATTGTAATGCATAGTCTTAGTGTGTTAATGCATGCATCAACGCATTCTATGTTGCTCTTGTCATAGCCTTTAGTTACAGACAAGACGCAACCTCTTTTCTAATGCCTTGCATGTGGTACCACTGAAGCAAGTTATACAACTCTGTGCATGACTCCTCATCCACTGCTGCAACAGGTCTGTCAGACAACACTGTAATGTCCCAAGTTATTGATGCTACCATACTACCATATTGTTTGACACACAATGTACCATGAATGAGGGACTGTATTTCTCATGTACATACTGTAGTGTTTGTTTGTGTCTTTCGTCTTTTCCCGGTTAGGGGTTGCCACAGCGGAACTCCGGTCCGCTAATGATTGGTAGTGGATTATTACCGTACCGGGTTACCAGCCCTGATGCACAACCTTCAATGAAGGCACACCCCATTCACGTATGCCTCCACACAGAAGACGCTCTAGCTGAGAATCAAATGGGACAACGTCTTGCTACGATAAATCTAAGCAGAGTAAGGATGCCTTCAGGAGTCAGAACACGTGTGACAATGCTCTGTGTCTGCAAATGCAATGTATCGTACACTATCTCAGCTAAGGTCTTCGGGTTTTGGAAGTGGTCATCAGCCGTGGTTCCAAGGCATATTTTGTATTACGGGACAACACAAAACAATGGACATCTCTATGAGTAGCCTACCACCTATGTCAATGAGAACAGCATATCCTGGCAATGTGTTCAGCTATCAACTAGATGGCCCTATGGGAAGTCACATTGGCTGAAATGCTGGGCGAGATTGTATGTGTGCCAGATGTAGAAACAGTGGGCACTGCCTGGATGGTGCGCAAACACCCTGTAGATACTACCCTGTGTACTGCATCAGTGCCATAGCTGGTTCATCTGGAGCCTAATGCTGCTCACTGATCTGGCACCCTCAACACCACATCACCTCTGTAACGCCCTCACATTGATGTGAGGAACAAAGTAAAAAAAAATTAAAATAAAAAAATGCTATTCTCTGTACTCACAATCGTACTCCCAGCAGCAAAGACTTTAGCTAGTATGTGGAAGCCTTGAAACAAAAGATGCTGGCCATCCTTAGTGAAGCAACTGTCAAGCATCTCATCCCATGCTAACAGGTACTGGACCCCCCCCCCCCCCCCAGAAAGACACTGGCTATTTAAGAAGTTATTGAAGCCAATTATCTTTTCTTTGTATCTAGGCATCATATGAGTTGAAGAAAGGGTTCCACTCAAGACTATTGTCTTACCTACTTTTGTCAACACTCCTGGAACCACACCCTTCAGCAGCTCAAGTAAATCCTTGTCATACCTCTCAACCTGGAAATATCAAAAATCTGTACAAAGGCCCAAGAAAATAGGTACAAATCTGTATGCTGATTAACAAAAAATTTGTATACATGATTATGTAACCCCGCCCACTCCAACAAAATTGTGGGATATCAGCTTTCAAATTCAAACAGAGGAACAGATGACCAAAATATGGGTTCATAGGTTCATAGGTAGGTACTAGGCTATCTGCCCGAAGGCATTTATAAGCCTAGCCAGAATGCGTTGGCTTTCGCTGCTCCCTTAGATTAGTTCCCTGTACCTCTGTCCAGCAGAGCCATTGAAGTGATCCCTGGAGTAAACTTTTGGTTTCCCATCCACTCATCAAGGTTTCTCTTGATGAGGGTTAGCGAGGAGCTCTGCCTAATGTAGATTGGAATTTTGTTCCAGAGCATGGGAAGTCTCTGGGACAGGAATCTATCCCTCCAGCACATCCTATTTATTGTTGTAGTGAGGTTTAGATCCCTGGTGCTTGTGGCTCGAGGGGATATGGTTTTCTTTAGATGGAGCATGTCCATTAATTCTGGGTTGGACATGGCCTTGTACGTCAGGCAAAGATCACCTCTGAGTAGGTGGTATGTAACTGAGTACAGCTGGAGTTTCTTCAGTTGAGCTGCATAGGGCATCTGCTTGAGGCCAGTAATCCTCTTGGTGAGGTACTTCTGTGGTTTTTCCAGTTGTTGCAGGTGTCTTGTAAGGTACATACCAAATGGGGCATTGTACTCTATGATGGGTCTGATGAGTGATGCGTAGAGGGGCCCAATCTTTCAATCTGGATGCAAACCCTTTTGTGATTAGGTGGGCCACATAGAAGGATTTTCTAACCACTTTGGCAATATGATTATCAAAGGAGAGGTTACCATCTACTTGGGTCCCCAGATCCCTTATTACGTCTTCCGTATTTAGGGGACTACCACCTATGTGGTAGTTTGTGGGTACTTTGTTTTTTCCAAAGGGGATGACTATGCACTTTTTGGCATTTTGCTTGAGGCCATGGTTTTGACATCAAGTATCTGTCTCAGTGAGACCCTTTTGGAGGATGTTTCTGTCAGCCAGAGAGTCAATTACAGCCCCTAGTTTGCAGTCGTCTTGCCTGTACCTCTATGAAGTATATGCCGAACAGGAGGTGTCCTAGGACTGAGCCCTAGGGAACGCCACTTGTAACCAGTTTAGAGTCAGATCTAGCTCCTGTAACTCTTACCATGTGGATTCTGTCCATGAGCCAGTTGGCAACCCATCTCGTAATGTAGGGGTTTATGTTCAGGCTGGTGAGCTTGTCTATAATACTTGAGTGTGGAATGGTGTTGAAGGCCTTTGCGAGGTCTAGGTAGGCTGTGTAGACCACATTTCCCTTGTCTATAGTCCTGGTAACTATCTCAAAGAAGTCCATCAGGTTTAGGAGGCATGATCTGCCCTTAACAAAGCCGAACTTGGTAGGGTCCAGTGTTTGGAGGTTTTCTATGTCTCTGTTAATGAGATCCATGATTATGCACTCCATAGCTTTGCAGACCAAGCTAGTCAGGCTTATAGGGCGATAGATCCCGGGGTCAATTGTGGCAGAATAACCATTGCTGTGCGCCACTCTGTGGGCACATAGCCTGTGGAGAGGCTGAGTTTAAACAGTGTGTTTAGGTGAGGGGTTAGTTCATCTTTGAGCTCATGTAGGACACAGCCTGGGACACAATACGATCCCACTGATGCTGTGTTTTTGGCTTTGGAGAGGGCTGTTTTAACCTGAGTGCCTGTGATTTCAGGGGCACTACAGTCTTTTGGTATAGTTATGGGCCTTTTCGGGGGTGAGAGAGGGGTGGAGTTTGCCTGTCTGCCAGGATGTTGGCTATATCAGTCGGTTCAGTGTATTTTGTGCCATTCTGCACTAACTCTGAGCAGATCTGAGAATTGCCACTTAGATTCTTGACATAGCTAAAGAATGCCTTGTGGTTATCTTTGGAGTCCATGGCAATTTTTCTTTCGAAGCTAGCCTTGGATGATTTTATGAGGGAACATAATTTCTTGCTGATACTGATCAGGGATGCCTTCCCTTCTTGGGATTTTACTCTTTTCTGTACTAGTTTCCTCCTTCTATTGTATAGCTTGTTTATGGCAGGGGTCCACCAGACTGGTTTCCTTTTCTTGGAGGAGAGGGTCTTGGTTTTGTTTGGGATAGCAAAGGATTTTGCAGCTTGGACAGCATTATCCTTTAGCATGGGTCTTTGAAACTTCCCACCTCGGTCTTAAGTAATGTGAACTTTGCTTTTGAAAAATTTTTCATGGTGGTTTCTTTGACCAGAGGTGATGGCGGAATGTGGATATCCAGAGTGATTAATTTATGGTCAGATCTAACCAGCGAGGGGTTGACCTCCTGTGTGGAACACTGGTCACCCATGTTGGTGATGACCAGGTCCAATATGTTGTCACCTCTGGTGGGGGTGTTGACCAGTTGATCTAGGGCGTTTGAGTTTATAAATTCTAGGAAATGTTGGGCAAGGGAGTTTGTACTTGAGTAGTTCTCCCAGTTAATGTTTGGGTAATTGAAATAACCTAATATCAGGGTGTTTGATAGGACCTTTATGTTTCCCAGTGTTTCCAGGAATGCGGAGGGGGGGTCCTGGGACATGGTGGGTGATCTGTAGCAAGATATAATTTGAATAGCAGTTTTGCATGCTGTTAGTTGCACGTAGATGATATCTGAAGTGTTGTGCTGTGCCACTAACCTGGAGGTGTGGGTATCCTTGATGAATATGGATACTCCCCCGCCTTTTGTATTTTGGTCTGGGGTTTGTGGCCAAAATATATGGTATGAGGTATAGCCTGGTAGTGCTGGGGTGCTCTCTGGAGCCTTAAACCAGGTTTCTGTTACTGCACATATATCAATTTTCTCCATACTGAGGAGTGCCTTGAGTACGTGCATTTTGAGGTATAGACTTCTGGAATTGAGTAGCATTACCCTTAGTTTTTTGTTACTTGTACTATTTATGGTGGTGGGTTTGTCTTTTGAGCCTTGCCTAAAAAAGGCACTATGGGGGTGGCAAGAGCCTTGTCCAGTATTCGAAAGCCTAAGGGTGACAGGTGCAAGCCGTCTCCAGCAAAGCAGCGTGGCTTGTCGAGCATGTCATCCCAGGCTGACAGACACTGGATCCCCTTTGAATGACACCAGAAGCTTAGTCAATTGCTGAAATTGATAACTCTTTCTCTATACCGTGGTGTAATTCTTGGTGGCTGCAGGATGCTATTCAGGGTCAGGGTCATACCGGCCTGGGCTACATGATCAGAGAGCTCCTCCATGTCTCTTTTTATGTAGTCCAGGGAGGTACGGCTCAGGTCATTCACACCAACATGGACAATGATTGAATCATATTTGTACTTGTTCTGGAGTGACCTGAATGCTTGTGTTATGTGGTGGATCCTAGCACCTGACATGCAGCTAATAGTAACCTTCTCCTTGTTCAGCCTAGTGAGGGGACATCAGTGTCCCTGACTATAGAGTCACCTATTACTAGTGTGTTGGGTATGTTATTTTGCCTTAAGCGCTGTGATTGTGTGGCACACTGGTTTTGAGAAGTATGTGTTTCATGGTTTGTGTTCGGGGTGGAGGTTGCTTGGATGTCTGCTTCCGAGGTCTCTGTTGCTTTTGCAGATTTTTATTTAGAGCCTCCGAGTATGTTTTAGTGTATTTATGTGTGTTTTTTGCCGGTGCTGGTTTCATCGGTCTATGTGAGACTGGTGATGTGATGCAAATAATTCCTTTCTCCTCTTGACTGCCTGGTCCAGTCTTGGGTTGAGAGAGCTTAGCCTCCAGTTTGGCATATAATTGCATCTCTCGCATGTATTAGTGTTTGGTGGAAGGAGGAGAGGGTTGTCTGTGTACATGAGGCAATTGTAACATTACTTCAAAATGCCCAGATTCACCAGCTGGACCGGAGAGTACACCTGAAACTGCCATTTGCACATGCCTGGATAGGTACAGTGAACTGTTTTACTGACTGGCTGGTAAGGTCAAATAGAGAGCCTTGTCCTTTTCTATAGTATAGGTAGGTCTAGTGCTAAGGTTTATTAGTGCTTGCTATGAGTTTTGAGCAAGTGCCGGGATGAGAAGTGAATGGTTTGAGTTCTTAAGTTAAAAGTTTGTCTAGTTCCAAGGGAAAAATTGAAGAGTAGACTTTGTGGAGCCAGGAATAGTTATAAACTAGCTAACCAGTGCTGCCCAGCCTGCAAAAATGCTCAAATGCGGTTTGTATAGCAGGGAAATGAAAGACATAGAAATTAGCCCAAAATCGCCAATAAATTACTAATTTTTGGGCTGAAACCACTCCTCCAGGGAAATATAGACTGCTCAGAGCTCCCTTTCTCACAGTGAACAGAGAAACTTCCTTCTGTCCAAGTAAGGTATGGGCAAACACAGAAACTTGTAACACAGCGCTGAATTCAGCACTAACCTGAAAACTGGACTATACTAGCTTAGAAAGGCAGGAAAACAAGTATTTTTTGGGGGGGTTTGTTTTTTTCAGAAAATAAAGCAGATACAATCAAAAAAACACTTTAAATGCACAGAAATGGCTGTCACACTTGAGTGTGTAGCCTACAACAGTTAAACAGGTAATTTAAACACAAAAACAACTTTGTTAAAGTGCAGGCAGTAAAATAAGTACAATATGTAGCTGAAACAAGCTTTTTAAATCACAGAAACTCTAGAAAATCGGTGTTTTAGGTGGAATTAGCTAAAGGCAGCAAGAAAATGCACAACAATTATACTTAATCACTCCAAAGTATTTATTTTGTCTCTCTGCTGCTGTAGAAATCTGCAGGGCACCAGGCAGGAGCTTGCTGAGCTGTATACCAGCACAAAAACCTTGCAAATACGGGTTTTATAGCAGGGAAATGAAAGAGTTAGAAATTAGCCCAAAATAGCCAATAAACTGCTAATTTCTGGGCTGAAACCACTCCTCTAGGCACAGATAGGCTGTTCAAAGCTCCCTCTCTCACAGTGAACAGAGAAAATCCTTCTATCCAAGTAAGGTATGGGCAAACACAGAAACTTGTAACACAGCCCTGAATTCAGCACTAACCTAAAAACTGGACTATACTAGCTTAGAAAGATGGGAAAACAAGTATATTTTTTATTTTATTTTTTCAGAAAATAAAGCTGATAAAATCAAAAAAACACTTTAAATGCACAGAAATGGCTATCACATTTGGGTGTGTAGCCTACAACAGGTAAACAGGTAATTTAAACACAAAAATGACTTTGTTAAAGTGCAGGCAGTAAAATAAGTACAATATGTAGCTGAAACAAGCTTTTTAAATCACAGAAACTCTAGAAAATCGGTGTTTTAGGTGGAATTAGCTAAAGGCAGCAAGAAAATGCAGAAAAATTATACTTAATCACTCCAAAGTCTCTCTTTTGTCTCCCTGCTGCTGTAGAACTCTGCAGGGCACCAGGCAGGAGCTTGCTGAGCTGTATATGGCCTCAGAGTCCCCCTACAGCCATTCCAATGTCTCATTACTTGGCTATTTCCCCATTTACCATAAACACTGTAATGTGCATATTGCTTTACTTCTACAATGATTACTTGGATTTCTTTAAAACTTTTATTTTACATTTTATAGTATAAACACTAATAGCCATCTGCTAAACAAAGCAACACAGCCTCACAATGAAAATAGAGTCAGCATTAAAACTTCTCTGCCCTTGAAACTCACATTCATTGAAACAGCATTTAAACCCACATTCAAAGAAAATGCATCTGGCCATTGGCGGATAAAGATTACCTTTGGGCTGCTTTCAAATCATAGCCCCCTTGTACATGAAACTTACATTTGTTCTTTGATACACTTTCCTGACGGTATTAAATTATATTCCTGGTATAATATAGCACACTTGTTAAAGCATGTTTTAATGTATTATTTTGAAAATTTTTCCAGTAAGCAGTGAAACAAAATACATGAACCAATGACAAAACTGCCCAATTCAGAACATTTCCATCATAAAAGTCTACTCAAACTTCTACAATCCACCAGTATCAGTAAATATGCACACTTTCTGCAAAAGTAAAAGTCATCTAAATAATTCCACATTAAAGAGATCTCTAACTAATGAAGAGGTTGCTGCTAGCAAACAACTTTATATTTTGTTGCTTCATCCACAAATAAAATGCCTGAGGAGTAAATTGCCTATGTTACATTAAACTATGATACGCTAGGAATATTGCAATAGGGAATAGATGGTAAAATGATAACAGGTTTATAGTTACTAGGTATCTCCACCAAAGAGGACATTCTCAGGACTGCAGCATCCACCCCCTTTAAAAATACAACACAGTACCGTATCAGCAATCTATCTACATACTGTGGGAGTAGAACCCACAGCCTTCTGCATCAAAAGCAATAATTCAACTACCTGTTATGCCAAGTCCATTTGTGTTGTTAGTAGCACAAGCATTACAAAACTTCTCTCGCCCTGAATAACTATGCAGCACAAGAAATCTGGAAAAGCCAAAATGTATTGGAGGGGGGTGGGTCAAAGACCCAAAACTAGGGACAAATTTTTAAAAATTGCTTGTATAATCTTAGAAAAGTTGCTGGAATAATATGTTTTGTATTACCATGCCTTTCCTGAAAGATAGGAAGACTGAAACCTAAATGGCTATCATTATTTAATAAATTCAGTTCTCACTGATTTGTCAGAAAACCACAAATTTTAAGAGGAACAGACAAAATGTACATTCCAGACATTCTGTAAAACTATCAGTGTTGGTGGTATGGGTAGAGAAGTTAGGCTCTTGCTCCTTGTACTTAAGGCTCAGAGCTTGAGTTCTGTTTAAGTAACCCTAACCATCAATTACACCTAACCGGGGCACACAATCCATCAAATAAAATAAAAAAGCAGCTGCCATCAAATAAAATATGAAAGGACCTGCCATCAAATAAAATGTGAAAGGAGCTGCCATCAAATAAAATGTGAAAGGAGCTGCCATCAAATATACACACAGAGCTGTCTTCAAATAAAATATGAAAGGAGGTGCCATCAAATAAAATATGAAAGGAGCTGCCAAATAAAAAAATAACCACACACACTGACAAGTGTAACATTTGAATTAGTAATCTGCTTAATACACAAACCACTCTGATCAAATAAAATAATGAACCTTAGCACATTGCTTAATACACCAGAGTGGAGCAGGCTGCAAATAACAAACCCCTCTGCTGTCAATAATAACCACTCTGCTTAAAATAAAATAATAAACACACACTGACAATGCTTAGTAATACATTGCTTAAATAAAATAGCTACAGCTGCCAATAACAAACCACACACATTTTAATTATCTGCTTAAATAACGAACCACTTTGCTGCCAATAACCACGCTGCTTAAAATAAAATAATAAACACACACAGTGCACAGTTCCATTCTGAATAATGTTCCTGCAAGCACATTTCAATAACGAGTGTGGTTAAAGTAAAAAAGATGGCACATTTCAATAACAAGTACCATTAAAGTAAATAAGTTGGGGTTGGCCAGGCTGTTCACTTAATGCAGGATTTTGCAGCACAGTTTACACACCATTAAAGTAAAAGACAGCCCTTCTCAATTAACATAATGCAGCGCTGATTTCTGAATAATGTTCCTGCAAGGCAAGCGTCATTGTAGTAAATAAGTTTATGCAGCACAGTTTGCATGCTATTAAAGTAAAATACAGCACTTCTCAATGATTAACTTAATGCAGCACAGTTTGTTTTACCGGGAATGCTGATTTCTGATTCTGAATAATGTTCCTGCAAATGCCGTAAAAGTAAAAAAGACGGCACTTTTCAATAACAAGTTCCTGCAAGGTGTTAACTTAATGCAGCACAGTTTGTCTTACCGGGAAAGCTGATTTCTGCTGTAGCTGGCTGGCCGGCTTTTACTTTTATGGGGGTCAGGGCACATTTTAATGCACTTCAAAGCAACTGGAAATTCAGAAATTAAGAGGTGCTACTCGGGAAACGTGGCACCCCATTATGTGGACCTCAAAATCGGTACAAACTGAGAAATTCGGTACGGCTGAGAGATATGATCCTTGTAGTAAATGACCACAAAGCACTTTAAGAGTGATAAAAACACTTTTATTAAACCAAATAACAAATAGATAAGTGCTTTCGTCAAGAATCTTCTCAACTTCATCAGATAAGAACAAATCCAGAAAACGCTATTAAGTACATTCTGCAAGAGAATCAATTAAGTAATAAACCAGTCCCATCACACACTGACTAAAGAGGATCTCCCTGAACTCATAAATATTCATGAAATGCAGTCATAAAAGTATTCTTAAAAAGACACTCTTAAAAAACAGCATTTAAATGTCATTAACAGGTACAAAAGTGCTGAAAATAAATATAAATACAGACATAATATATAAAATCTATAAAATGACTTTTATATGAAAATAAAAATATATAAAAATATATAAAATATATATATATAAGTATTTATATTTATATATATATATGTATATATATATATATATATATATATATATATATATATATATATATATATATATATATATATATATATACATATATATATATATATATATACGGGTCCACTACAGAATCCCGAAAGCTCATAATCCCGAAGCCCAAAATCCTGAGACCAAAATCCCGAAAATTCAAAATCCCGAAAGCCCAAAATCCTGAAACTCAAAATCCTGAAAACACAAATAATGCTAATATGTCACTATAAAGACACTAATATCTACCAACTGACCCTGACCCTAACCCTAACCCTAAGGTCCATCACTATTGCACACTCACCTGACCCGCGCCCTAACCCTAACTCACTTAAACCGCCCCAACCCCAATATTTGTCACTATTGCATACATGCCTAACTTGCGCTCTAACCCTAACTCACTTAAACCGCCCCTAACCCTAACATAAAACATACCTGAACCCAACGCATGACCTAACACCACAGGGCTAACAATAGCAAAGCCACAATGACGTCAGTATGTCCATTTTGTGTTTTCAAGATTTTGAGTTTCAGGATTTTGGGCTTTCGGGATTTTGAATTTTCGGGATTTTGGTCTCAGGATTTTGGGCTTCGGGATTATGAATTTTCGGGATTTTGGTCTCAGGATTTTGGGCTTCGGGATTATGAGCTTTCGGGATTCTGTAGTGGACCCGTATATATATATATATATATATATATATATATATATATATATATATATATATATATATATATATATATATATATATATATATATATATAAATACTTATATATATATTTTATATATTTTTATATTTTTATTTTCATATAAAAGTCATTTTATAGATTTTATATATTATGTCTGTATTTATATTTATTTTCAGCACTTTTGTACCTGTTAATGACATATAAATGCTGTTTTTTAAGAGTGTCTTTTTAAGAATACTTTTATGACTGCATTTCATGAATATTTATGAGTTCAGGGAGATCCTCTTTAGTCAGTGTGTGATGGGACTGGTTTATTACTTAATTGATTCTCTTGCAGAATGTACTTAATAGCGTTTTCTGGATTTGTTCTTATCTGATGAAGTTGAGAAGATTCTTGACGAAAGCACTTATCTATTTGTTATTTGGTTTAATAAAAGTGTTTTTATCACTCTTAAAGTGCTTTGTGGTCATTTACTACAAGGATCATATCTCTCAGCCGTACCGAATTTCTCAGTTTGTACCGATTTTCGGGATTCTGTAGTGGACCCATATATATATATATATATATATATATATATATATATATATATATATATATATATATTCTAGATATATATGTATATATATATATAGATATATATATATATATATATATATATATATATATATATATATATATATTACCTTTCCATTGCTTTTTGTTTTAACAGGCAAGCACTGGAGAGTGAATCATTTAATCCTGGCCATTGCCATGCATTTAGGCAGATCTGCCAAATTAATTCTTTCTTTTCCAAAAGCAGCACCCATGGGCCACCTCTTTTATCTAGGTCAACAGTGTCCACAATAAAAAAATTGAAAGACTGGTCTGATTTCTCTGTGCAGTGTTTATTTAAGGCATTTGTGGGTTTCCCCAAGTCTGATATCCCTTAAATGCTCATAAATTCTGTTTTTAAATTTCCTCTCAGTCTTTCCGTTATAGAAACATTCACATGAGTTACACACTGCACAATAAACAACTCTTTCAGTATGACAGTACACATTCTTGTTCACCTGTATTTTAAAACCATTCACCAAAAATACATGACCTTCCATCACAAAACTACACTGAGCACAGGAACCACATTTTTTCATAGACCCTGCATGTACCACATTTCTGTTAGACTTTAAAATTCATTTTAGGTTCATCCCTCTCTCAAAAACAATATTCGGTTTAGTTCCAACACATTCTCTGATATCCCTATCATTAAGCAATATAGCACAATTTTTGAATAAAATATCCAACACATCCTTACTGTTACTATGAAAAGTCGTAATAAAGGCACATTTAAAATTTTAATTCTATTCAACATTCGATTGAGTCAAGTCAGTTCCTACTCCATTTACCAAACAGCCATCGATAGGGGGAATGTTCTGTGCAGGAATCACCTCACGGTGACCTAATAATGGTTTAAAAAAAACTCTTTCTCTTTTGTTGACCACCTCAATCAAGACATTTGTTGAGCTATAATACAAAAAGTGAGAGAAAGGCAACAAATAACCATTATAAATGTATGAGAACTGGTGCACGTACAAGGCATTTACAAAACCACTTAGAAAGTATTTTTGGCATTTTGTGGGAGAATAAGAATTCTCATAAGAAAATAAGAATTCATAAGAATCTATTTTAGTTCCCTGTTACACCTAAGAATGTGAACCAGGCTTGTTTTCAAAACAATAGCCATCAGTACTCATTTGTGCAACCACTGGCTTTTCCTCGGACATAAGAATTGCTGGTATACTGGGGGATTTTCCCTTCATAACATCTCTGAGTTGGTTTATATAAGCAAATGGTTGCAGGCACCACCTCCTCATTGTGGGGTACAGGAAGACCTGTACACCTGCAATTTTTTTCTCCTGAGATTTTTTTATGCCCAAATGCTATTTACATTCAGGATTTCTCAGTTATTTGTAATCACACTTCTTTGAGATGAACAGGAATAAGATGAATTTTTGTCAGGGAGCACTTAAGAATGTCAGCAGGATAAGACACTGGCAAGGAGAGGGTACAAGCAAAGAACTGTTACTGGAAGTCTGAAGAAGGGCTGTATCAATTGATGTGATAGGTTTATTGTCATGCATTAGCACGTCCATTAGTGATCGTTTTTAAAATGCATTAAGACAAAGCAAAAATTCTACCATCCTAATTGCTGAGGAATTATATGGTTTTCAAGACTTCAGATATTTCATTGCTGCTAGTGGCTAAAATTCCAAAATACTAATTCTTCATTATATCATAAAATAGTCATAGATCTTACTATGTGTAATACTTTTGACAATGGCCCATGGAGAATATCCAAATTACCCTTTAAGAACATACAAGCATTCAACCACATATCTTCTGAATGCCCTTTGTGGCGTCCGGTTAATATCCCACCAATATGTGACATCCCCCACTTAAAATCCAAGTCAGTAATTAAGGACCCTCAATCCTCACTACTGACTCCAGTGTGGGAGCATCACGGAAAACACCAGAGCACTGAGCACACAAGAGTAAAATTCCACAATTTCCCTTAACAGCACAACAGGAACATGTTCTGTTTCCTGGGGTTGACTATATACCTCTGTCCACCCCAAATTCAATCCCTTATTATACACTTCAGAGCAATGTGTTCCAGTTTCAGACCTCTGACTCACTCACACTCAGAATAAATTTAAATCTCACACACTCAAGCACTTAAGGGAAGCCTGACCGAGATTTCCAGCTGTGTACCCTCCCTAATACAAGTGGTAAATGCTGCCTCCAGAGTCAGACAGGTCTACACACCTGTCAAAGGTTGCTCAATTATTAAAAATGAAATATCAAAATAAATAATAGCTATGACCAGAGGCAGCTAGGCACTCAAGGTGACCTGGGGAGTATCAAACAGGTATAAACACTCTCTAATCCCTAAAGAATATACTGATTGTCCAGCCACAATGTAAAGTAATAAAAACATTTAATAATAAGTAAAATGATTATTAAAAAATGCAAATCAATAACTTTCAATAAATAATGACAAGACACAATCAGTAACTAGATCAGAGCAGCATTACTTAACTTTGAATAAGTTGTTGTTGCGTCTTTTGGCTTTTCCCGGTTAGGAGTTGCCACAGCGGAACTCCGGTCCACTAATGATTGGAGCAGATTTTTTCATGCCGAGTTGCCAGCTCTGATGCACAACCTTCAATGAAGGTATGCCCATTCACGCATCTCTCCACACAGAAGATGCTCTAGCTGAGAATTGAACAGGACAACGTCTTACTGTGAGGTGACAACGCTACCACAGCACCACCACCGCATAACTTTCAATAAACACCAGAATTCTGTCACCAGAAATATAAAATTAAACTGTAGGATAGAAATCCATCATTTTAGAAAAACTCTATCTAAATAACTAAACTTTCCTAATCTAACTAGAGAATACTGTCCCTGATCTAATCCAAACCACAACAGCAAGGCAAAGGCAGGCTTACAGTTTTTGGTGAGTCCTTTTTTTCGGGTTTCCACTGCACACCACTCTAACTGACTGCAACTCTTAACTAACTGCCCTTCAACTGACTTCAGCAGTCTCTTTTATAGTCTAGGTTAACAGTGTCAAAACTGTCTTATTTTAAAAATAACAATAAGCTGTTTGAAAAAGTTATTTTTCCTGTCAATCATCTGTTCAAATAATCACATAACAACCGGGAACATTCTAATGACATCACCTTCTAATCAGTTGATTCTCCACAGACAGTTTGCTCTTTAGAATCTCTCTCACAAACATGTGCAATTAGAAATGTATCAAAACACTGACAGATTCTTAAAATATTTTGTATAAACAGGGAAATACTCAACATTTTAAAAACTAATTCACATTTTCACAATTAGATATGTTGGCATACAACATGAGTTAATCTGAGAATATACACAGATCTCCTGCCAGACATGCTAACACAGCTGACATTGTTTTCATTTTCTTCATACTCCTGACCTTTTATTTTTTTATAAGTCTTTATAAAGGAATTTAGGCCAGTAAATCCAAATCCCACTAAATATACACATGATATACTTTGCCATATTTTTGGGCTAATCAGTATAGTGTAAGTGGATAGTTTGGACATTAGCTAAAAACATGCAGTTTTATCCAAAGTCCTATATCCATAACATTAGGGTGACTGTAAAATTTCCAAAAATAAACAAAACAGCAACTAAAAATGGTCACAGAATGGTCACATAAAAAATCATAGGCAAAAATTGCAAAAAGATCCTAAAAAAACATAGACTTCACCACTGCCTGTAATGCATTAAACATTCTTTGATTAATTCCCATGTGAGATATTGAATATAAATGTTTCAGACAAATGGCATTTGAATTTCCCTGACTTTTTATTTTTCTAAGTCTTTCTAAGTCTTTATTAAGACATTCAGGCTAATAAAGCCAAACCCCAGTAGCTATAAGCATTACATATATTCACCCTCTTTATGGGTCCTTTGTGCACATAAGAAGATCATTTGGCCATTGTCTGAAAACATTCGTATTTAACTAAGGCCTTATGTCCATAATATTAAGGAAGCCATGTGGCTGAAACACTAACATGTCCTTAGGGGTAATTTGTGTGTTTCCCATGTTCATTTGTCAAAGGAGGTTTAAGATATGTATTACAGACAATGAAGTTTATGGTCTTCCAGGGTCTTTTGGATGTTTTTCTCACAAAGATTTTCTGTATGACTTTTTTTTACTTGTTGTTTTATCATACAATAGTGTTAATATTTGGCTACTTTTCTAAAAGCTCTCTCTAGCCTCTTAACCATATGCTTGTACATGCAAAAGCCATCCAGAAAAAGGTGCAACCATTTCATTCCCAGCCTTGATAATTTAATAAATGCATACAATAATAGGTTTTAAGATTCATAGTGTTTAGGTCAGATTGCTAGATAAACATATGTTTCTGCTCTCTTCAGGTATTATACAAGTATGTTACCATTCATGAAGAAGACTGGTTTTTCAATGTTTGCATGATGGCCATCTAAAAGAAGAGAGCCCAGGAGAAGAAATAATAACAGATAATTTAAGAAAGCAGTGAGTCCCAAATGGAGCAGTGCTACAGGGCATTATAAACATAGTATCCTAACCACCTATCCAGTACAGTGCTGCTGAGGTGCAATTCAATAAAATGTGTCATTATGTAACATACCTATACATAAATGGGGCAGCCCTGGGTAGCCTTAGTAGCATGAGCCTGCCCTACAAGGAAGGTCAACAGAGAAATTGATGATTATATGTGATGGGGCCAAGGGCGACATTAGTCTCTGACATGGCGCTGCCTGGGATGAGAAAAGTTCTCTAACAGGGATAAGCCAAGCAGTGTCACATTGGTTTTCTAATACTGTCACGATATACATAAAATGAAATCCACAACAGTAACCGACAGTGCTATTTAAGAAGGATGGAGGAGTGTGCTGATCGCTTTCAGGCTGAGTACAAGAAGGATGCTAGGGAATAATTGCACACTGCAGCCAGTACACATGAGCAGGGTGATTTAAGTGCTGGCAGGATGGCTCCAGACAGGCTGAAAGTCTCTAAATGTTGCCAGCCTAGGGAAAGTGTTGTCTGCCACTTTGTTTTCAGTTTAAAACTGCACAAATGAGATAGACTGCAGAAAGCAGCTCTTGCTTGCATTGTGTGTATTCACTATTGTTTGAATTAAGGATGCTTTCTGTACTTTAAAAATTGCAGCATGGGATTAAGTGCTTATAATCATTGGCAAAAGTGCATTTATGAATCAGCTGTTGTCTTGCTTGTGTCATATGTTACATAAGACATTCATGATTTCTGGTCATACCTTTTATATAGCAGTATGACAACAAAGAAGAATAAAATAGCATATTTTCTTTTACCATATACCAGATGCACTGAATTTCTAAAAATGTTCACCAGTGTGATAGCCTCATGCTGGCTATTGAGGATTTTCATTATTACTGGTACACTTCTTTAACTTTTCTAATGTGGTGAAGTAACCTCTTCAGAATGTTACATTTCCATTTAGAAATAGTGAAAGCTGAATAAATCAAAATGTTTTATGAAATAAATCAGTTACCTTCATGTCACACATACAGAAGATAACGTGTACAGAATTTACTTTAGCTGATGTTCAGATATTATTTCCCTGTAAGAAATAATAAATTAAGAAAGGGCGAAGGAACCAATAGGAGAGACCTTACAGTGTGCCATCTTTAATTCAGCCAGTAAAAGCAGTGTAAGGGAAATGTAAAGCACTTTTCAAATGGAATTATGTGCAAGAGCTGAGAAGCTGTGGATTTTGTATACTTGACTGGAAAATTAATTTACATGTATCTACTGAACTATTGCTTTTTTATATAACGCACACGATGAAGACTATTATGGTTTTAGAAATCCTAGCAAAAATAAATGCATCACAAATTATAATTGGAATACTGTCTGACTGGTATGTTATGACAGATTTAAGGAACTACTGAATACACTTAATGAACATAAGCAAGCATATCAAACAATGCTTACCTAGTTCACACTTCCCTGAACCCTATCCCTAAAGGCAGGAACACAAATATTTGTTTTGCTGTGGTGAGTGTAGCTTCTTATTCCCACACTACCACCACCGCCAGTTTAATTAATCAACTCCAACATTGATGTAGCTCACAGAAAGGGAAAAATGACTGTCTCTGTTTCTTCCTTCAGTACCATTTCTGTTCAGCAGATCAGTGAACTGTGTGCCAGTGAAGAAACATTCAATAAGCTGGGTGACCCTTTGCGATTACATGCTACTTACTGATAATTTCTTTACACAAAGCCTTCCCCAAGACACTGGAAAATTAGACACATTTATTTTTCCTTTCATTGTGTGTGCCCGCATGTGTATGTGTGTATACATACATGCACACATACATACACACACATATATATATATATATATATATATATATATATATATATATATATATATGTGTGTGTATATATATATATATATATATATATATATATATATATATATATATATATATATATATACTTTTTGGGTAGATATATATATATATATATATATATATATATATATATATATATATATATATATATATATATATATATATATATATATATATATATATATATATATATATATATACACACACACATATATATATATATATATATATATATATGTATATATACTCTTTTTTGGTAATACAATGGCCATAGTTTTTTGAGCTCAGTGCTACCTATTAGTACACAATTACTTTGCTAAGCCTTCTCCTACATGTTATTTTGAACTTCCTCTGAGATAATCTGTGACAGATCTAATGTAATTTTTCTCTTGCATGTCTTGTACATTCCCAGCAAATCAAATGTGCAGAAAATCTGGAAACCTAGTGTCAACATTATTTCATTTTTTCGGCAGCCTACATTTGATTTTTTGTGCTAGAGTGAGAGCAATATGTAAAGAAAACTCCAAGGAAGATAATACACAGAGAATTGGGGAATGCGACTTTTTTTTTAACAGTCCTACATTATATGGATTAAACAGCTATGGCCAGATACATCCCTGAATCCCTACTTATTAAATCAACTATATCTACCAGGAGTAAAGTAATTACATTTATTTATTGTATTTATTAATCATATAAGTCCACTAGGCATAAAATGCCTCTTTTATGGTCAGTCCAGGACCACTGGGCAGGATAACTGACTGACTCACAGTATCACAGCATGTAGGTGGTGACTGACAGAAACCCAGGAAGCAAATGAAGTTTATTACTAGTTTGTATCATCCATGCTATACAGCTAGACTTTTGAACTAGGCCACGCTATTACTTGGTTCTAACAGAGGAAAAGTCAACACTAGATTAATAAGTAATACAAAGACTAGCCCTCTAGCTGCAGCAAGAGTTATGAAGCTAAAGCTACCACAGATGGCATAGAAGGCAGACAGCTGTTAAACTGGTTGTCGCTCATTTTACATCTACTTGCATAGTGTTTCCTTTTCATTGACCTAATTTAGAATTCCTGAAAGTCCATAGGAAAATGATGCTGCATATGTATTTTTTTAAGAAGAATAACTCATTTATTAAAAAATAGTCCAAGTAATGTCTTATAAAACTATAGTTTTCTGAGTTTTATTAAAAAATAGCATTTGCCGCGGTGGTACGGTGGTAGCATTGTTACCTTACAGTAAGAGGTTCTCCCGTTTGATTCTCAGCTTGGCTTGGGAGTGCCTTCTGTGTGTCGTCTGCATGTCCTCCCCGCGGTTGGGTAGCATTCGAAAGACATGTGTGCGTAAATGGGTGTGCCTTCGTTGAAAGTTGGGCGTCAAGTTGGCACGTCAGCGTTTCGTGAAAATCTACTGCCAATCATTAGTGGACCGCAGTTCCGCTGTGGCAACCCCTTACCGGGATAAAGCCGAAAGACAAACAACAACATTAAAGAATAGCATTTACAAGGCAAATTGAGTCATTGCAACAGTTAGCTAACCGGGTATATACATCCATGTTGTCACAAGTTTGATAGTATATATGGAGGATTTGACATACCTATATCTGCATTAGTCAACAGGTACAGGACTGTCGTAATATATTGTCAAACAGAAAAATAAAAAAATGGTCAAAAAAAGCAAGACATCATATGCTGAAATAAAAATCGGTTATCTTCATTTGAAAGCTAATTTAGTTTATGACAATCAAGCAGAATTTTTGAATAGCAGTTACTTTGAGCTATTATATGAAACATGAAAGCAGAAAGCAGAGATGGAATTGGTATACATATATAATTTTTAATGCCCAAAATTGCTGCTTACTTTTCTATGTTCATATTAATACAGCTTTATAAACTTACTGACACATAAACAAATGAAATGACAACTGATAAACGTAAGCTGACTCATATTTACCAGTGGTATATTGATAACAGAGATTTTATTTACTTTCTGATGTTTTCCCAATGAGTAGCTTCCTTTATTCCTGTTTAAGTCCTTCTAAGTTTTATGGTTTGCAGTACTGCTATTTCTGAGAACCATGTTTTGTTTCAGAGTTGGCACAGTGGATTATGGCTATGAACTATTAACAGACTACTTCCCTTTGTACAGGGTTTGATTCCCTCAACCTTCCTTTGCCTACTGTGTGACTTTGAGTTAGTCACTTAACCAGGAAGTGCTTTAGGAATTTGGGCTAGTCTCCTTAATGATCACATGGAGTGCATGCCTAGTAACTATCTATGAAAACTGAGTGAACTTGATTATCAGGAATGCCTTCTTTATTTGTTTATTGTTATTGTTCTCATCCTAAATGCACCTTTTCAGCTACCACAAATATACTGTAATATATGCTGCTACATATACTTACACTTAGGATTAAAGTGGGAAAAAATCCAACTATCTGCATTGGAATTTCCAAACCTAATTCCCTTCCATCTATACTATAAACAGAAACAATGATAGTTGATAGTGTGGCTTAGGTTTATCTTGCCTTTAATTATTTACACTTTTTTATGTCTCATTATATCCAAAATAATGAGGTAGCATTACATTTGGAAACAGCAAACAGCATGGTCCACAGAGTCTGTGAATCTGACTATCTGCTATGCAAGCAGCTGATTATACTAAAGCAACCCTCATGACACGTTTTGTTGGTGCAATGTAGTCCTGACTTCTGTTATTTATGACCCTCTTACCTCTTCAACAATGTTGGGCCAGTCAGCTACTACCCTTTCTGTAAAAGGATGCTTCCTTGTTTCTCCCCTGAGCCATCTAATGTAAAACTATGTATTTTATTATATTGAATATGGAAACTGCTTTGAATTCCCCTGTGATATATAAATGTTTGTGTTTACCACTCCCTTCTGTCTTCAGACTGCACATATTAAGCTCTTTTTGTCTTTGTGATATGATTTTTGGTGAGGACCATGCACCATTTTGTTAACCTTCCATGAACTGATTAATTGAATAATACATGCCCTTATAAAAATGGAGGACTTATTAATTGTCTAGAAGGATGAATGCAATGATAAAATCTTGTAGTTTTTGATTTTTGTGCCTCTTTCTCTGCATCTCAGTTATCTTACAAACTTTCCCTGCCGCTTTTACACATTTCTTCCTTACCCTTAGATTATTTGTTAGAGCTACTCCAGGTTTCATTGTTGCTACTTTTTCATTTCCATTTGTGTACTTTCTTGGAGTTGTGTATTTCATTGCTTGCATTTATTTGTTTGCTAATTAGTTAATTAGATAGATGAGCTGTGTGGAACATTTTTTTAAAAAAAAAGTCTAGCCAGAAACAGAAAATAATCCAGGAATTTTATAGCTGGCAAAGTAATTCAGGTTAGTAAATTCTAACAAAGTGAAACATACAAGTTGACATTTTGTAAAATTCTGACAACGTAAAACCTAGTAGCTAAGCTATAGTATAATGTACCTAAGAAATAGGATTCATCACTAATTTACTAATTAAGTCTGTATCATGGAAAGATATACTAATGGAGTATATTACCAAAGAGGCACATGTGACCAATTATCTAGAGGCATACCATGAATGAGACATAACTTGGAAATGGGTCTACTGCTTTTAATCGAATACCACTTATTCAACAAAGAGCAGTAGACCGCTCAGTTACGCGAAAGTGCACTTATTCGAAAGTGCACTTTTGCGAAACTCGGTTCAATGAACCGATAAAAACATAAAAAAAAAACCAGAAAACACTAACATTACACTGAGTGGGGGACTTCACCCCCCCCACACCCCCTACTTAAATATACTAACTCCAAGATCGCACTACAGTGGGGAACAGGTAAATTTCCTATTCCCCACTGTAGTGTGCCTTGGTGCTTCAGTTTCCCTGAACGGTTCGTTGAATCATGCTTCGCGGAAGTGCACTTTCGCTTAAGTGCACTTTTATGTAACTGAGGATCCACTGTTCGTTTTCAAACAAGTAGATTTTCAGTCTTTTACAATAGACCCCTTGGAAATGTTATTATCTAAATATATCAAGTATTATGATGGATGTAACTACCATCTTCCTTACTAGTATATATGTATTATGAATACAATGGATGATCCAAGCTTTGTGACATTAATATTTGATGACCATATGTCTGGATTAAGATATATAGATATGGTAGAGGGGCTGAATTCTGAGAAAAGTTTATGCTGAGACTTGATTATGCATTTTATTATTACTGAATACCACCCCATCAGGGACTGGTTTAAGTTCTTAGTATAGGAGATGGGTGGTTAACACATTATCAGTAATGTGTTAACATCAGTGAAGATTTTTGCAGGTGCATATATGATGTTTGTGTCCGAAATATTTTAAATACAAAGAGATCATAATAGGAGTATATATTCTGAGATTGTAAGACTATTTGATCTCCAATTCTGACCATTTTCTGGTCTTTTAAATGAGCTGCAAACCCTACTCGACCATCAGGTAAGTTTTCTCTCCCTAGCAATATAATCACATTATGCCTTGCCTACACTTTATTTGATTCTGTGAATATTTTGATACCCCTTCCTCTTCTTGAGGATTTTTTCCAATCAACCACTTCACCTTCAATTAAAACACTTTCTTGTATCTCCCTTAACACTTCCACCTTGTATTTTCAGATTTTGTCATCTTGTTTACATCTGTCTACCTTTTAAACATTTTACTCATATGAACTTTGTAGCTTCCATTCAGGTAGCAAGTGCTTCTACAATATCATCTGGGAATTTGTCTTTTGGCAGCATGATGGTCTTGTTAGTAACATCTCTGCCTTAAAACCCCAGAATTTGAAGTTAGTTAAAGCCTGGAGCAATGTCTAGGAGAAGCAGCTAGAAACATGAATAATATGTCTTTATAGTTTGTCCTTGTCTTATTACAAGTTCTATAATGAATACAACATTGTTTGTATACTAAAGTCATGAGAAACAGTACAGTGCATGAGAATATGTTGAGATGTAACATGCATCAGTGGTTTCTGAATAATTATTGTATAATCCTGCTGTCACTTAAGGATTATGATTGGAAAGAATTTTCTAGATGGTATCATGTGATCTTATCTCTACCCAGTTTCATGTACTTAGGTCTGCTATGGCAGAGATGATTTATAGTCCTATTTCAGTGTAATCTCAGCTCACTGCCATTCTATTCTGAAAACTAAAATCTTGTCTTGAACTGCTTTCATGTCTCATTGAATTTACTGAAGACAGTAATATGTGTGTGTATGTCTTTCCTTCCACCTCTACAACTTGGCTTGCAGAACGACAACACAACAGGAAGAAAAGATTACAGACACATCCTACTATTGTACCATGGTGTAGCATGCCTCTTTTATATATTTCTGAATTGGTCCTCCATTTTGCAATCTGTCATCTGTATACAATGTGTGGCTGATTCCTCATTTCCTTATCAATGTGTACTCATAAGCATGTGCTGCATATTGTGCTATTTTGACCTCTGCCCACTCCTGCTATGTGTGTTGCTGAATTTCTCACACTAAGTTTTCACTATCCCCACTAATTTCTGCTGTGCACTGTGCAAACAGTTATGAATCATTTCCCATATCTTTCTAAGAAAATTATACATAAAAATATTGTGCCTGTGTGAGATACAAGTAAACAATGTGATGTTTTATACAGATTGTAGGAACATTTACTAAAATTTACATTATAGCAAAAACCCTTAAATGCAATGTTATATCAAATAAAAATGTTGAAACAAACACAAAAACTAGAAATATAGTAAATGTAAATATCTGGAGAACCTTTTTGTATAGGTAAATGGAAGAATGCACAAGTAAGTACACAAAATATTTAGAAAAAAATAAATCCACAACATTATAAAAAACAAATAGAAATGTTTAATAGCAATAGCTCATGGCAGAGTGTGGGTAATACTTAGGGCCAGATTAAAAAAAAATTGTTTTTGGTGTAAGTCTGCGTGATTCTGAAAGACTTGCTCTCAGTGTAAGTGATTTATTTCTCTGGAAGGCCTGTCTATAACCTGACTTACACCAGGGCCAGATTCTGAAACACCTGCTCTCAGCCATCTCTCAGTGTAAGTGGTCACTTACACTAAGAGCAAATCTTTTGGAATCAGGCCCATAATTTACTAATAGCTAGCTTTATTTGATCACCTGGTATTCATCCTGATGACAAACATATGCCAGTCATGTGTAAACTAATCATTAACTCCACCCAGCCATGGGCTGTTGTTAAAAAAGAAAAAACAGGGGCAGCTCTTGCATGTGCAGTTTTTTCAATGTATACCTGCATTTAGGAATAAATGCCAGTATTGCATGTTGCATTTGTGGTCATACAGTCAGAAGGGAAGCCTTACAGTGCTCTGTGTGTGGTATAAACTGTAGCAACTGCTTGCATGGACCAGCAGATTCACAAATGATGATAAGCTATGGATAATTTTGACAATTATGTATGTCAAAAATTTTTCAGTTTCCAATTGTGTTTTATGAAATTACATCGGTAAAGTTGTCATTCAAAAAAACTTTCAATATCTTTTTGATAGACTATTCATTTTAGGGCAGTAAAACAAAACCATGTTTAATACAGCAAGCATTATGGCTACAAGACTGTGGACTATCCTTGCTCCATTGATAATAAGCTTTTCAATCACACTAACCTAGCCAAAGATCTCAGAGTTATGGTGGACCACAAGTTTTCATTCTAAGCTAGTAGTCTACTCACCAAAAGGTGTTTTTCACAAAGCTGCACTATAATCTATCTCCTTCATAGATCTGTTTCTTAACTTTCATTATGCAGAATATTGACTCATACAAGTCTGGAATATTGTGATGTCATTCATGTACAATATGTCTAACATAACGATGGTTATAAAGAGTGCAGAGATATTATACTAGAAAAGTCAAAAATTTAACCTTGGTATCTTATTCAGATTGGTTAGAAATTCTAAAATTATACTCAATGTATTTTTTATATATATATATATATATATATATATATATATATATATATATATATATATATACACACACACACACACACACACACACACACACACACACACACACACACACACACACACACACACACAGGTGACTTCATTTTTGAGGGTGACTTTGTTTTTGCATACAGGTACATAAAAGATGAGCATATGAGCATCTTGGTGCTGGGATTTGTTAACAATCATGTAGGCTTTGTAAGAAGCCTAGATGAAATAAGCATGTTAGTATGATGAGCAGCAGTGGTCATTATATATACATACTGATCGTTGTGCTTACACATTCATAAGCCCTTTTTGTGGCCTGCAGAAGTGTTAGTGGCCATGAAAGGGAGCAAGAAAACATGAGCACACAATGTAAGCAAAATGGCTTGCCTGTAGGCAAACCTATTATATGAGCACATGCGGACAGCTTACATGAAGTAAAATCTAGTTGATTATAATAATTAAGATGCAGGGGACGTAAAATGGGGAGAATATGCACAGAATACAATGGTATTAGTGCAGACATAAGTCAGGGGGAGTGTAAATAGAGAAAATGCACTCAGATAATGCTGTCAAATATGCTTATGTTACAAAAGAAACATTTTAAACAAATACTTCCATATTAATATAATAATAATTACTCCTGGTCACAATTCTTGGCACATGTTCATAAACAAAAGTGTACATGCTAACAAGGATGTGAGAGGGACACAAAGCAACATTGCAACAATGGAGAGTAAATGTGATATTAATTTTGAATTAAGATAACATTTATGACAGTGGATGCATTAGGGGCATGTACATACAGGGAATGTACACAATTGCCTCATGTACACAGACAATCCTCTCCTCCTACCACCAAACACTAACACTTGCGAGAGATGCACTTATACAGCCAATCTAGAGGCAAAGCTCTCTCCAACCAAGACTGCAACAGACAGTCAAGAGGAGAAGGTAACAGCTCGCAACACCCCACTCACTACACATAGACCAACTAAACCAATACCTCCAAAACCCACACATAAAAACACCAAGACATATACAGAGGGTCTGATTAAAAATCTAAATCTGCCTAGGCAACAGGGACCTCTAAAGCAGGCACACAAGCAACCTCCTCCCATCAACACACCCCAAACAACACATAGCCCACAAACTCAGTGTGCCACACAACCACAGCCCATAAGGCAAAACAACATACCCAACACACTAGTGATAGGTGACTCTATAGTCAGGCACATCAACGTCCCACTCACCAGGCTGGACAAAGAGAAGGTTACTGTCAGCTACTTGTCAGGTGCCACAATCCGCCACATAATGCTTGCACTCAGGTCACTACAAGGCAAGTACAAATATGACTCTGTCATAGTCCATGTTGGTGTAAATGACCCAAGACATACCTCCCTGGACTACATGGAAAGAGACATGGAAGAGCTCTCCGATCTTGAAGCCCAGGCAGGTATGACCCTAGCCCTGAGTAGCATCCTGCCTTCACCAAAAATGATACCACAGTACAAGGATAAGATGATCAACTTCAACAATTGGCTAAGCTTCTGGTGTCATTTAAAGGGAATCCAGTATCTGTCTGCCTAGGATGACATGCTTGACAGGCCACAATGCTTCACCAGAGATGGCCTGCAACTGTCACCCCTGGGATTTAGGATATTGGCCAAGGCTCTTGCCACCCCTATAGTGCCTTTTTTAGGCAAGGCTCAAAAAGCAAACCCACCACCATAAGAATTACAAAAACAGAAGCTTCAGCAGCAGTTAAGGAGCGCAAGCTCAATAAATTTAAAAACTAAGGGGGTGGCACCAATTGATGTCACTTCCTTAAACATGAGCAAAAAACTGTTATTTAAACAACGTTAAAAAGTATAAATGATTAAAATGAGGGATGTATACCAAACACTTTATAACAGTCAGCTAAAACAGACCATAACTGCTAGCTATGTGGTACGTTTCATACATAATCAATAAGAAAATATAAAAAAGTAAAACAAAACATGTATTACAAAAAGTACAATTTAAGTTTGCAAATTCCTATGTTCACCCATAATAGAAATACATGCCAAGCCTATCCATTACAAGCTTGACTTGTATAACCTATACCTAAGTAAACAACATAAAATCTTTAAATAGCCTACCAGAAGTAAAAAATAGAATACAGTTATCTAAGGTAGCTCCTATACTTTAAAATAGAAGCAATATTACAGTTGTCATTGAGCCCAGGATAAGAGAAGGCATCCAGTTGGAGCTGCCATTCTAACTCGCGGGTCTCTAAAATTAAAGATTGAGGCCCACCTCTGATGTCCACCCTAATGTTGTCAATGGCCATAAATTGAAAACTATGACCGCCATTACTCAAGATGTGTTTAGAAAGAGCGTTATCACTTTTTTTGTTGTTAATAGCATAGATATGTTGGTAAATACGGTCGTGAAATCGCCGATCCGTTTTACCAACATAGAATGCAGGGCAGCATTCACAGAATGCTACATAGACAATAGATTTGGTGTTGCAATTAATTTTGTGGTTAATAAAATACTTCCTATTGCCTACAAAAAAAGAATTACCAACCCGAAGGTATCTACACCACTTGCAGCACCCACATGTGGTGGTGCCTTTCAATCTAACCATATGGTCAACAGTTTTATTTCTCTGTAAAAGATCTTTAAGATTGCTGCCTCTTCGAAATGTAAATACAGGAGTCACCCCCAATCTTTCATGTAACCCGGAATTGGTGATGAAATACCAATTCTTCCATACAATAGAACAAACGTGCCAAGAATTTGTGTTAAAAGCAGTTATAAAACTGGTTGAAAAGTCAGAGCCCTTAGTATTATCATCAATTGCCAAAATTGATGTTGGCAAAGTACCTGGTGAGTTCGAAATATTTTCACCCATAAGTGACAGCGGGTTAGAGGCAAGTAGTGGTAAATAAGTGCCATTCATACGTTTAGAAGACACTTCTGCCGTTAGCTCTACAATCAACCCTTCAGGGTACCCTCGATTTAAAAACAGTTCCATAAGAAAGGAACACTCTTTATCAAAAGCAAGATCTGTGCTACACATACGGGCAGCCCTGACCAATTGGCCCTTAACAATGGACCGCTTCTGCTTCCAAGGGTGGCAACTTGAATAGTGCAAGAAAGAGTTGCAATAAGTTGCCTTCCTAAAAATAGAAGAACAGAATCTGTTATTACCAAAATCCTTAACCAACTGGACATCAAGATAGTCAATCTCAGAGGTCGAGAAATGGTGTGCGAATTTTAAAAATTCTGTTGAGGTGTTCATGTGTGAGATAAGGTCTAATGCCACATCTTCACCTCCTTCTATCAACATAAACACATCGTCTAAGAACCGTGTGTATATTCTAGAACACCTTTGGAAAATTGGGTAGTTGAACAAAAAATTTTTCTCCCAATAGGCTACATATAGGTTGGCAACACTGCTGCCACATGGGGAACCCATTGCAATTCCTTTCTTTTGGAGATAGTATTGTTTCTCAAAAATAAAAAAATTGGAAGATAGAATGATATCAAGTAACACTGTGACAACTATGATGTCATTGCTGGGTGCACCACATTCCCGCAACATTAACTCAATCCATTCAACAGCCTCTTCATGAGGGATTGAGGTGTACAGGTCGACCACGTCAATGGTCAAAAAGTTTAGGTCCCCATCAAATTGAACTTCATTAATCAAGTTCAAAAAAGACCAAGAGTCTTTACAAATCTGTGGGATACATTTCAGGTATTTCCCAATAATGCTATCAATAATGCTGGCGCAAGGGTGTGTGATGGAACATCTACCATCAACCAGCACACGCATGGGTGGCTCAGTTAAGCTCTTATGTATCTTGGGGATCCCAAACATGACTGGCACTCTAGGGAAGGAGATGTCAATGAAGTTGTAAGTGTCAATATTGATTCTACCTTCAAGATACAAGTCTCTAAAATAGCCCTTGATTTTATTATAGGTACTTGTTAACGCATTCAGAGAGGAGATTTCGTACGCAGGTGAATCTAACACCAGTAGCATTCTCCTGGTATATTCATCTTTGTCAAAAATAACCAGGCCCCCTCCCTTATCTGGTTTAATAACCCTAACTGCCATGCCACAAAGTTTATTCAAAGCCATGACCTGGTCATGAGAAATATTCTTTGTTAACCTAGAGTCATGGTTGAAGGCAAATAGGTGCCTAAAATCAAGTTCACACGCACTTTCAAAGATGTGGAGGCTAGGGTGTAAAGGAGGGTTAAAAGAACTAGTTAGCTTCAAATTGCTACTGGCAGCAGGCAAGTCATTGTTGAAAAAAACTTTCAAATTTAGTTTACGCACAAAGAATTTAAAGTCCATTAAAGTTTTGGCCAGTTTGAATTTTTGATCAGGAACAAAGTTCAAGCCTTTGGCCAAAATTTCAACAAGTTCTTCATCAACAACGACGTTGGAGAAGTTATAAATGTGAAAGTCTCCTTTTAAGTTAGACAACACGTGAGGGAGGTGTTTGACCAAAGGGTCGACTCCTAAAGGAGCCATAGAGTCTTTTATTGATTCCAATTCTTGTTCCTCTGGTATCGGTTGCCCTTCTTCCCTTAAAAAGGCTTCTGATAATTGGTGTGATTGTATTTCTTATTTAGAGATTTGATCCTATTACTTCTCCTAGGACCCTGGTCAAAGTCATCTTCCCCTCTGTCAGCTGCCAAAACCTCATCATTAAGACCCGCGAGTAAGAATGGCAGCTCCAACTGGATGCCTTCTCTTATCCTGGGCTCAATGACAACTGTAATATTGCTTCTATTTTAAAGTATAGGAGCTACCTTAGATAACTGTATTCTATTTTTTACTTCTGGTAGGCTATTTAAAGATTTTATGTTGTTTACTTAGGTATAGGTTATACAAGTCAAGCTTGTAATGGACAGGCTTGGCATGTATTTCTATTATGGGTGAACATAGGAATTTGCAAACTTAAATTGTACTTTTTGTAATACATGTTTTGTTTTACTTTTTTATATTTTCTTATTGATTATGTATGAAACGTACCACATAGCTAGCAGTTATGGTCTGTTTTAGCTGACTGTTATAAAGTGTTTGGTATACATCCCTCATTTTAATCATTTATACTTTTTAACGTTGTTTAAATAACAGTTTTTTGCTCATGTTTAAGGAAGTGACATCAATTGGTGCCACCCCCATAGTTTTTAAATTTAGTGAGCTTGCGCTCCTTAACTGCTGATGAAGCTTCTGTTTTTCTCGGAAGCGAAAACGCTTTTGCCTTTTAATAAAACTGCGTTCTAGACCTTGTGCATACTCGACTTTTTGGAGCACTTTGTTTCGTTTTTATAAGTTTGTTTCGTTTACGTTACTGGTTTACCATAAGAACTACAGGTAACAAAAAACTGAGGGCAATGTTACTCAATGCTAGGAGTCTAAACTTCAAAATGCACTCACTCGAGGCACTCCTCAAAATGGAGAACATTGATATCTGTGCAGTGACAGAGTCCTGGTTCAAGGCTCCTGAGAGCACCCCAGCACTACCAGGCTATAATTCATACCACACATTTCAGCCACAAAACCCAGACCGAAACACGAAGGATGGAGGTGTGTCCATATTCATCAAGGACAGCCACACCTCCAGGCTAGTTGCAAAACATGATTTCTCTGAAATCATCCAAGTGCAACTAACCCAGGGCAAAAATGCATTCCAAATTGTAGCTTGTTATAGATCCCCCACCATGACCCAGGATGCTCACTCCTCATTCCTGGAGACATTGGAAAAAATGAGGGTCCAACCAAATACCATAATAATGAGTGATTTCAACTACCCTAACTTAAACTGGGAAAACTATTCTTGTACTAACCCCCTTGCTCAATGATTCCTGGAATTAATAAACTCTAATGCCCTGGATCAACTTGTCAACACCCCCACCAGACTCAACAATATTCATTGGTCATTACCAACATGGGTGACCGGTGCTCAACGCCCGAGATCAACTCCTCGCTTGTTAGATCAGACCATAAACTAATCACCTTAGATATCCACATCCCGACCCTACCCCTATACAAGGAAACCATCGTAAAAAAATTTTCCAAAGTGAACTTCACGATACTCAAAACTGAGGTGACTAACTTCACGACACCCCTGCAAATGGATAACACAGTCAATACAGTCACAACTGCTGAATCCTACAACAATGCACTCTACAAGCACCTGCATGAGTGCATGTATCGAGCTATCCCCAATAAAACCAAGATGCTATCCTCCAAAAAAAGGAAGCTGATCTGGTGGTCCCCTGCCATTAACAAACTCTACAACAGAAGGAAGAAACTGTTGCAAAAGACAGTAAAAACCCAGGTATGGAGAAACTCACTGACAGGTGTCAGTAAGAAACTAAGATCTCTCATAAAATCCTCCAAAGCTAATTTTGAAAGAAAAATTGCCACGGATTCCAAAGACAACCACAAGGCATTCTTTAGCTATGTCAAGAATCTCCATGGCAACACCCAGATCTGCACCAAGCTACAAGAGAACGGCACAAAATATACAGAGCCAACTGATATTGTGAACATATTGACAGATAGGTTCAGTGCAAACTTTACTCTCCCCCTCACCCCCCCAAAGGGCCTATAACTATACCAGATGGTTGTAGAGCCCCGGCAATCACAAACACACAGGTAAAAATGGCACTCTCTAAAGCCAAAAACACAGAATCCATGGGACCGGACAACATCTCAGACTCTGTCTTACACAAACTCCAAAATGAGCTAGCCCCCCACCTAAAATCCATGTTCAATCACAGCCTTACCACAGGCTATGTGCCCACAGAATGGCGCACAGCAACGGTTATCCCACTCCACAAAGGAGGAAGCACCACAGACCCTGGGAACTGTAGACTTATTAGCCTGACAAGCCTGGTCTGCAAGGCCATGGAGCCTATCATCATAGAACTGATAAACAAAGATATTGGTAACCTCCAAACTCTGGATGATACCCAGTTCAGGTTTGTAAAGGGTAGGTCATGTCTCCTAAACCTGGTAGACTTCTTTGAGACAGTTACTAAGGCCATAGACGAGGGCAAGGTGGTCCACACAGCCTATCTGGACCTCACTAAAGCCTTTGACACTATCCCTCATTCAGGAATCATAGATAAACTCATCAACCTTAACATAAACCCTTACTTCATGACATGGGTGGCCAACTGGCTCATGGACAGAACCCACACGGTAAGAGTTGCAGACTCCAGATCCGACTCCAAACCAGTGACAAGTGGAGTACCCCAGGGTTCAGTCTTGGGACCCCTCCTGTCTGGTATATACTTCTCTGAGGTGCAAGTGAACACCAAGGGTCTATGGCTAACCAAGTTCACAGATGACTGCAAACTGGGTGCCATTATCGATTCCCCTGCCAATGTAGACATCCTGCAAAAGGGCCTCAACGAGACTGACACCTGGTATCAAAATCATGGCCTCAAACTAAATGCCAAAAAGTGCATTGTTATCCCCTTTGGCAAAAACACGGTACCCATGAACTACCAAATAGGGGGAAGTTCACTTAACACAGAAAGTGTGATAAGAAACTTTGGGACCCAAGTGTATAGCAACCTCTCCTTTGATAATCACATTGCCACAGTGGTCAGAAAATCTTTCTACATGGCCCACTTAATCACAAAAGGGTTTCCATCTAGAAATAAGGAAGTCATCGTTCCCCTCTACTTATCACTTATCAGACCCCTCATTGAATACAATGCCCCGTTTGGGATGTACCTCACAAGACACCTACAACAACTTGAGAGGCCCCAAAAGTACCTCACCAAGAGGATTGCTGGCCTCAAACAATTGCCCTATGCCGATCAGCTCAGGAAACTCAAACTCTACTCGGTTGCATACCGCTTACTCTGAGAAGACCTCTGTCTGACATACAAAGCTATGTCAAACCCAGAATTGTTGGACATGCTCCACTTGAAGAAATCCCAATCTCCCCAAGCTACATGCTCTAGGGACCTAAACCTCACCACAACAATGAATAGGACATGCTGAGGGATAGATTCTTGTCCCTGAGACTTCCCATGCTCTGGAACAGAATTCCCATCCACGTCAAGCAGAGCTCATCATTAGCACTATTCAAGAAAAACCTTGATAAGTGGATGGGTGATTATGTCTGGGGCACTGCTCGACAGAGGGGCAGGAATTCAACAATACATGGGTGGCGAAAGCCAATACACTGTTGGCTAGGCTTGCTTTGACCCTCAGGCCGATAGCCTAGTACCTACCTATGAACCTATGATAACCAACAATACTGCTGTAGTCTCCATTTCTTCATGTATAAAGAAGATGAAATGAGCTGTACAGCTGTTGTGTCATGCACATGAGAAAGGGACATGTTTTGCCATTTGTTGTCATTTTGCAACCATAGAAAGGAGGTATATTACCTTGAAACATGTATTAGACAAGCATGTTTTGTTTATTAATGTACACCCTAACAGTAATAACCCTCAAAATACACAAGTGACAAATGACAACACAGATCTGGTGACATTTCAGTAGTTCAAGGTTTCCTTTCATAAATGCAGTGCATCTACTACTTGATTATACTGAGCATGCTCACAAAAAATTACAGTGAACTCTGCCATACCAGTATGGAAATAACAAAAATGCACAAGAAAGTGTCCTAACACATGCCCAATAACAGTTTCTGATGACCTTGCAGCATGCCATATAGTAAGAAATGCTATGTAAGTCCTCATGTCTGGTAAAGCTGTACAGTGTGAAGAAAAAAATTATAGTAATACATAATGCCTGTAAACAAACAATGATTTCAGAAAGTTGCATATCAACCACTGATGTCAAAGAAATAAGTATACTGTTTGTGTCATAAAGAACACCCTTGAAGGGCTTACAGCACTTTCCTTTTGTACTGTGTATGAGTCCCCTACCTTGTTAGGTGACGCCTTAAAAATGTGGCCCTCTGACTGTGCCATAAATATTTTCTTTGCCTAAGTCTCTTCTGTCTAACACAGTTATCTGACTGACAGATGTTACCAGATTCAAATCCCTGTTTATTATACTACACACTCTACAGAGCTGTGTATTGCCTGTGTCTGTCACACAACATAGCCAAGGATCATATCACAAATAAATGAAATTAATGTGTGAAGTAAGAAAGGAGATTTTATGATAATTTATATAATATATTTTGTCAGAATGATGACAGGGACATAATTATGTTAATCTTGGCACAATTGTGAACAGTGCAATATCAATGTTTCTTGGCCAAGGAAACTCTTTCTGTTGTTTTGTACACATACTGTCCCAGAATTGAACCACCCTCTATCTGTGTAGAAATGATGTTCATGTCATTACTCAATGTATGTGGCACAGGAGCAATCCCACCATGATATTAGCAGAATGACTGTTTCACTGCCAGGAAATTACAAAATGACTTTATATTTCTTTCTCCAAAGTAAAAATTGATAATATTAACTTCATGTAGTGTTGTTTAAGTAACATCATTATATTCATATAATGCTTCCCTTTGTTGGAATTAACAGCAAGCTTGATAAGTCCAGTAACTAGTAACATGTGTGAATAACATATGCCACAGTGGCAGCTTTAACACGTGTGAGACACCACCTCTATGAAGTCATTACATCATATGACTGTGTTGCTAACAATTTGCATGAGATAGAAATGATAGGGGAAGCTATTCCCACTGTAATTGTGCATATTACAACAGTTATGGATGTCATTCGTGCCCAACAGCATAAGGACACATGATTCGAATACCTGACTATGCAATTACAGAATCTACATGATATTATGAATAATGAACATGCTACAAGTGCTGGTCAAACTGTAAGATATTTGGGTATTTAAACCTGTGACATTATGTTATTGCTACAAGTGATATGTGTGCCTGTAATTTCTTTAAAATATCGTTGTGCTATGTCAATTTTTCACAAAATATTGCCTGCTGCTAGGTATAGTTAAACACACTTGATGCATAATGCAGTCGGCACTGTGATGGATGAATGGCAATCATGCACAATGTGTTCATAATCATGGATTCAAACACATGCAACAGCATATAGAACATTGTCTCATTTCCTCACACCACAGGAAAAGCCTTAGCAGTTCTCCTGGCAAAGCCAAATTTCATCCAATGGCATAATCATTATCTAATAAAGCATTTTGTGTGAAAAATGAGCATTAATTCTTGTAAGTGGACTCCTTAGCTATACAAGTTCCCAGCAGACAGCTGGGTGATAGCATTGTTTCCAACAAGCACATTCACAGTCATGCTGACACAAGTGAATCTAAGCAGTAATGGCTGGATTTGAGCTGTCTAACAAAGATCATAATATTGTCTGAATCATATGCACCACATAAGATGATGTGTTACAAATGGGACAGTGTGCATTTGAATGGATGAGATCACCATTGTTTAATATGGTGATGTTCTAAAAAAGAAAGTAGGTGGTTGAAGAGCACAGTAACACTACACAGCTACATATTCTATATGCATTAGAAGCCTTCTTTACACAGAAAAATAGAAAAACACATACTCACAGTAGTCAAACATTAGTGGATTCAAACCTCCTACTTATTTAGTTATGCAGGCTAGAGAGTACAATATCAACAGCCGGTGCCACAGAATAAGTCATACTACAACTTTGATGTAGTTTGTTTTGAAGGCATGATGTCATGGTGTTTCCAAAACTGAGTATTGCCTGGGGATAATATACGTTTATAGGGTAGCTCTCTGCCAGTGAAAATATATCTCCAACATGGAAGTTTACATAAGGGGTTTTGTCACAGAACCAGTTGTACATGACAATGCACACAGTTTAACTAGTGTTGGATGTGAACCCCCTCTCTATCTTGTTACACAATCTAGAGAACACAATATTAAATACAAGTGACACAGAAACAGTCTGACTTTTATAGTGAGAGACTGCACTTATGAAAGGATGACTTCATCAGTGTGTTGCAGAGAAGATGATTGAAGTAAAAGTGGATAGGGAACCCTCTCCTGAGTAGAAGTAGATACAGTATATCTGTTCAGGAAGTTATATGTACCTGATACTGAAGGCACACAAACAAGTTCACCACAGTGAGATTTGAACCTCCTAACTATCTCCCCACACAATCTAAAGAACACGGTATTAACTGCAAGTGCCACAGGAGAAGTCTGAGCTGTAGAGTGAGAGACTGCACTTATTGAAGCATGACTTCATCAGAATGTTGCAGAAAGGATGTTTGTGTTAAAACTGGGATAAAGTACAGAGGGAGCTGTGTCCAGAGTTAAAGTTTTCTCTTGAGTGGAAGGGGTCACAACACATCTGTTGTTGAGACTTCACTTACCTGGCACTAGCACTACAGAAACACAAGTTTCCCACTGTCAAACTCGAACCACCTACCTAACTAGTTATACAACTTAAAGAACACATTATGAATCACAAGTGCCACAAAAGAAGTCTGACTTTTACAGTGAATGACTACACTTATGAAAGGATGACCTCATCAGTATGTTGTAGAGAGGATATTTTTGTTAAAACTGGGATAAAGTACAGAAGTAGCTGTATCCAAATTAGTTTTTTTCTCACTGGAAGTGAACATAGTACATCTGTTAATACAGCAAAACAGGATACTGCCAAGAAATCTGATAAACGCTTTGTCCCAACAAGAAATGATGTGTAAAACAAAAGTCATAAATATGGGGCAAAGCGATGCAGAATAAAATGCATATAGTCACAGTTAACGTGAAGGTAGTCCAAGATAATCCAAGAATTCTCCAAAAATTAGACCAAATAAAATTTATTCAAGGGTGTCCAGACATAAAAGTAAGCGCTTTCGCTTGGTAAGCTTCATCAGACAATAGAAAATTTTGGGAGAATTCTTGGATTATCTTGGACTACCTTCATGACTTTTGTTATAGTACATCTGTTGTTGAGGCTTTACTTACCTGACACTAGCACCGCACACACACACACACACACACACACACACACACACACACACACACACACACACACACACACACACACACACACACAGTATCATCACTCTCAGACTTAAACCATCTACCTAATTATATATGCAATCTAGACAACACAATATGAATTCTAAGTGCCACAGAAGAAATTTGACTTTTTAACACAGTTACAAATACATATTTATAAGTATTAAAACTTCATTGTTTGGAACATCAGCTACTGTGCCTCACATGTTTTGGGATGTACGCATGTGTCTGGACAGGCCAAGTAACACCACTGTGCTTGTCCTATGTAATTGCATACTTCTGTAAACATCTATATACTATCATTCATGCGCATTGCATTACTTTCAGTGACATGTAGCTGTTTCACAGTATGGGGTGTCAATGACAATCATAATTATGAAAAGTACAGTTCTGTACACTTACCATAAATGTAAATGTTTGAGTGTATTCACTGTTGCAGTCATCACATTTGGGTTATCTGCTTGCAGTAGCCCTCAGTCAGCCTGATTAACAAAGTCTTGGGTCCTGCGTCAGTTGCTGTCTCATCTTCCATGACATCAGGTAGTCAGTGGTATAAAGCATGCAGCCGACACCATTACATTAGGTTTTCTTGCCCCAGATGTCAGGTGCCCCCATAATGGGAAGCAATTATATATACAAGGTTACACCTCTAACAAAAAAGCAAATACACCAAAAATCTTTAAGCATAGAAAGCAAGAATAGAGGTATAGCCAATAGAAGTCAGGGGGCTGGAGGGAGGGTAACTAGGACTGCAACAGTGAATACACACGAACATCTACTATGTTCTTCATGTTTCACTGTTGCAGGCATCACATTTGGGTAGATTCCCAAAGCTAAGAATGGGAGGAGGAAATTAGATAGTATTAGGACCAGCTATAAGGCCCTGCAAGATTGCAGTGGCAAAGCCAGCTCTGGATTTAGAAAAAATTGGTAAATGGTAATGCTTGGTGAAGGTATGTACAGAACTCCAGGTAGCAGCTTCTAGGATGTCCCTGGTAGGACACCTCTGAGAAAGGCTATAGAGGTAGATGCAGCCCTGGTTGAATGTGGTCTAATCCCCTGTGGGGTAGGTTTTCAATGGTGCTTATAGCAGAAATTAATGCAATGGCCTATCCATTTAGAAATGGTTTGCTTTGAAATGGCCTTCCCCTCTGCCCCTGCAGCAAATGCAACCAGCAGTTGTTCAGATTTCCTGAGAGGTTTAGTCCTGTCCAAATAAAACCGAAGTTGTCTGTGCATATCTAAGGAGTGCAATATTCATTCCCCTTTGTTATGTGGATTTGGAAAGAAGGTTGGCAAATGAATGGACTGATTAAGGGCCACACTGGATACCACCTTGGGCATGAAGGAGGTATTGGTCCTGAGGGACACCCTGTCCGCATGAAATATGATAAAAGGCTCCAGTGCTATGAGGGCCTGTAATTCAGACACCCTTCTTGCTGAAGTGATGGCTAAAAAGAAGGCTGTTTTCCAAGAAAGGAATTTCAACTCTGCATTTGCAGCTGGCTCAAAAGGAGATAGAGTGAGTTTTTCCAATACAAAGTTAAGGTCCCAGGCTGGAGTAGGGGCTCTCCTGGGTGTTCTTAAGTTTTTGGCCCCTCTGAGGAACTGCTTCAGCAGTGGATGAGAGAAAAGGGGTGGTTCTGTGTTGTAATGAGCTGAAATGGCTGAGGCATGAATTTTGATGGAGGAAAAGGAAAGGCCCTTGTGCAGCATCTCAGTTAAGTATTGAAGAATTTGAGGTAAATTGGGTGCCGTTGTGCCCATCCCCTGAGTTTGGTTCCAGGAACAGAATCTTTTCCATTTTTCAGCATAGGAATTTCTAGTACTAGGCCTCCTTGCATCCAGAATGACATCCAACACTTGCTTACTGAGGGATGGTAACGGAGAGATCAGATAATTAGCCAGGCTGCCAGGTTTAGGGTTAAGCTGTGGGTGCAGAATCTGGCCCGCCTGCTGGGACACCAGGGCAGGGGTCTGAGGCAGGTGCCATGGTGCCAGCAGTGACACACTGTGCAAAAGGGGGTACCAGTGTTGGCATGGCCTGGCCAGTCTGGTGCAATCAGTATCGTTCTTGGTTTGTCCTGTTTGATCTTCAGCAGTACCTTGGAGAGGAGAGGCAGAGGGGGGAAGGCATAAACTGATAGGTTTTTCCAGGTGAAGGACAGGGCATCCACTTTCCAAACTTGCTTGTGGGGAGTCCTTGTGCAGAATTGTTCCAATTGGTAGTTCTGGGGGGAGGCAAACAGGTCTATATCTGGGCTCCCCCATTTGTTTCTCAACATGTTGAATATCTTTGGTTGCAGTTTCCACTCGTGTGGGTCCATGTGATTTCTGATTAGTTCATCTGCCAGTGTATTTAGCTTTCCTGGCAGGAATTGAGCCTGTAGGTGCACTTGGTAGCTCAAGGCTGTGTTCCACAGAGCCATGGCTAGTCTGCAGAGAGGGTATGAGTGGATTTCCCCCCTGCTTGTTTATATACCACATAACAGTGGTGTTGTCCGTCTTCACCATTAATTGCCATGGAAGAATGTGGTCCTTGAAGGCTGTCAGAGCATTCTGTACAGCTAACATTTCTTTTTGATTGATAAGCAGGTGCATTTGACTTGGGTTCCATTCTCCCCTGATTGCACTTCCCTGCCAAGTGAGCCCCCCATGCATAGTCTGATGCATCTGTTGTTAGGGTTTGGGCAGCAGGGGGTAGAGTGAATGGCAGTCCCTTATTTTGGTGACAGGCTTCTGCCCACCAAAGGAACTCTATCTGTAGACAAGGTATGATAGGAATCATTGCTTCTAGATCCTGAAAATGTTGACACCATCGGCTTTTTAGATACCATTGTAGTTTCCTCATATGCAGTCTTGCATATGGAATCAGGAGAATGCAGGAGGCCATGAATCCTAGGGCTTGCAGTATATTCCTTGCAGATAGCTGGGTCTTTGTGGCCAGTAGTTTGAAGTAGGCCATCAAATGAACTTGTTTTTCTGGCGTGAGAAAGGCCATCTGGGAAGTTGTATTCAAGCTTGCTCGCAGGAATACAATTTGTTGGCAGGGTACAAGATGTGATTTATTTTTGTTTATGGTGTACCCCAGAAAAGTTAGCAATTTCTGTACAAACGCCAGATGATTCAATAGTATGTCCTGGCTTTCTGCCTGAATTAGACAATTGTCCAGGTATGGATATATTTGGATATTTCTTTGCCTGCAAAATGCAATGACTGGAGCTAGGCACTTTGTGAATATCCTGGGCACAGTAGATAAGCCAAAGGGCAGTGCAGAGAACTGATAGTGCATGTAACCTGCTTTAAAGCGTAGGTATCTTCTGCAAGATTCCCTTATTGGGATCTGCAGGTAGGCTTCTTTTAAGTCTAGTGTTGCTAACCAGGCATCCCTGCCTAGCATAGGGAGCAGCTGGTGAAGAGTTAGCATCTTGAATTTTGGGATCACCAAAAATGTGTTTAGGATAGAGAGGTCCAAGATAGGATGCCAGGAGTTGTCTTTTCTGGGCACCAGGAAAAGTCTTGAGTAAAACTCTTGTCCCCTTTCATCTTCTGGAACAGGTTGATTAGCCCTGATACGTAAGAGAGAGAGAATTTGCTTTTGAGCCTCTGCCCACTGATTTGGGGGTAGACCTGTCCAACCATTTGGGGTTGGTAAGGAGTGAAAGTGGAATCTGTATCCTTGGGAAACTATATTTAAAACCCATTTGACATGGGTAATGAGTTCCCAGTTTTTTGCCTGCCAGGCAATCTTTCCCCCAAAAGGAACAGTTAGTTTTGCAGGGCTTGGAAGATTTAAAGTTAAATCATTGTGACAGTTTACCATAGGGGCGTGTCTTACCACTCCCTGCTTTGGAAGTGGGAGCCCCCCACTGCATAGTCCCGTGAGTACCTTGAGACTGAAGCCTGGGAGTTCTGCTGGTTCTGAGTCTGGACTGAGAAGGCCTGGAAGAGGCAGGAAAGGACCAATTTTTAAAGAGCCAATGCCTACTAAATCTGGGAGGCTGTACTTGCAGGAAATCTTTAACAGTTTGCATAGATTTAGCTTTTTCCTTCATCCGTTTAAGTACTTATTCTGCTTTGTTGCCAAACAGGCAGCCTTGGTTTAAGGGAGCATCCAGCAATTTAGCTTTAACATGATCTGGCAAAGATTGCTCCTTAAGCCAAGCATGCCTTCTAAGTACAGACCCAGTGACAGCAGCCCTACAAGATACCTCTAGTGAATCAAAACCACATTTCAAAGTATTTGTTCAGCAGAATGCATTAAATCCTGTAAATCTTTATTTTCAGCACAGTCAGGAATCAGTATCATTTTCTGTTTAAACAATCCAATAATATGCTGCTGATACTTTAACATATGAAACTGGCAGTTTAAGGCCCTAATGGCCAAGGTCGCAGAAGTGTATACCTTCTTACCCCATCTATCCAGCGCCCTGGAATCTCTATCGGGGGGGGGGGGTAGGATTTTTGGCAGTAGTAGCCTTCATGCCCTTTGGTCCCTGTGGAATGGTCTCAAGATCTGCAGTAGGATTTTTAAAGAGGAACTTGTGAGAGTCAGGAACCCAGTAATATCTACCTGGTTTTCTGGGAGTAGGAGGTAAAGAGTCAGGGGCCAAACTAGATTTCAAAAATGCATCAGCAACAATATCCAGTACAGGGGGGATAGCTAAAGGCCTGTGCTGGGGCAGGAGTAAGAAATCCCTAAGCTTCTTTTTAGAGTTAGAGTAATCCTGGCCTTCCCAGTGGAAATGCTCCCTAAGAGTATGCAAGGTTTCACCAAAAGAGAAATCCTCCGGAGGGGAAGCAGAGGGAATAGAGTCCTCTGCATCAGAATCCTCATAGGTAGATAAGGGTAAATCCTGGTCATCAGAGGAAACAGAAATTTCAAAGTCTTGATCAGAAGAATCATAAGCAAACTCAGTCCTAGGTCTCTTAGAGTGGGAAGGGTGGCTTCCCCTGATTAAAGTAATAAGGTCTTCAGCCATTCTTATAATTTGTTTTTTAGGCATAGAGGCCTGACCATGTGGTCTGGGCATCAGTTTTCTAGGCATGGATCGAATTTTAGGCCTTCAAGAAGAAGATGGCATCGGTTTAATAGGCAAGTCAGTAGGCCTGAATACACCCTCAGAAGCCGGTGTCTGCACAGTGGCTCCAGACCCATCCAAGGTAGAGACATCCGCAGGTTCCACAGTTGAAGCACCTCGCTGCATACCGGACTCTGAATGGATCTCAGAAGAGGCCTGAGAATCTGAAGTAGCAGGTATCAGGGGCTGCAAAAGCACCTCACTGAGTACTGGCGAACTGGCAACTAGCTTAGGAGAAGCGTTGCCTGCAGCTTTGGACATATGCGGCCTGTCTCTGTCTTTATCTTTGCGTTTTTTCAGAATGTCAGTAGTCGGATGGCTTACAAAAGCCATATCTGGATAACTGAACCAAGTACCAAAATATTTAGAAGCGTAAATGAACCGATGACGAATAGTTCGTTGTTTAAATAAGGCACAAAACCAACAGTGAGGTACGTCGTGGTCAGGGCCTAAGCAAGGAATGCAGTACGAATTAAAATCTTTATGAGGTATTTGCTTTCCACAAGAAATACAATTATTAACTTTTACTGACATCTGTTTAGAGCAAGAAAAAGTTTCCCCAATGCAGTACTTAGCTTAGTTGAAGACTTCGGTTCTGAAACTCGAAAACGAAAATTTCAGGAGTCGGCCGACTGGAACTTGTGAACTGCTTCTGTTTCGGGCACTGCACAGCTAGAAAGACTGATGTAATGGCATCGGCTGCATGCTTTATACCCCTGACTATCTGACATCATGGAAGATGAGACAGCAACTGGCACAGGATCCAAGACTTTGTTAATCAGGCTGACTGAGGGCTACTGCAAGCAGATAACCCAAATGCGATGACTGCAACAGTGAAACACGAAGAACATCAGTGGATTGTCAACAAGCATTCATGACAGACTGCATGCAAATAGTACCCATTTATTGTGTCACTTTCAGTTGTCTTGGCTCATGCTTGCACAATGTGAAATGAAAAATACAAACAGACACTGGCAAAATATGCAGGGCACATCTTAATAACAATGATGAATTATGTGTGCAAAGGTTATATCCCACTGTAACCAAGTTGCAAGTGTAACCATTGGAGTGCAGGCATACATTAGCAGACTGAATTGAGTCATCACTCTGAAAACCAGATACCTTGGTTTCAAAATTTGATTAACACATACAGAAGTTGTACAACCTACTCACATTTTTTTAACTCTCTGCATGAAGTGCACAGCTCATTCACATGGGTGATGGCAAAGTATTAAAGCATACGTATTCCTATCTTGAGATGTTGAATTTAGCCTCTGGCTAAAAAAGTTCGCAGATGACTGCAAATTAGGAGCCATAGTCAAGTCCCGAAATGATATGGACATCCTACAAAAGGGCCTCCCTGAGACAGATGCCTGGTGTCAGAGCCATGGCCTCAAGCTAAATGCCAAAAAAGTGCTGTGTCATCCCCTTTGGTAAAAACTCTGTACCCATGAACTACCACATAGGCAGCAATCTACTTAACACTGAATGTGTGATAAGAGACCTTGGGACCCAGGTGGACAGTAGTCTCTCCATTGATAGTCACATTGCCACAGTAGTCAGGAAGTCTTTCTATGTGGCCCACCTCATCATAAAATGTCTCTCATCCAGGAAAAAAGAGGTCATTGTTCCCCTCTACTCATCATTCATTAGACCCATTATAGAGTACTACGCCCCTTTTGGAATGTACCTCACAAGACATCTACAACAACTGGAAAGGCTGCAGAAATACCTCACAAAGAGGATTACTGGCCTCAAACAGGTGCCCTACACACTCCGTCGCATATTGCCTACTCCGAGGCGATCTCTGCCTAACATACAAAGCTATGTCAAACCCAGAGCTGTTGGACATGCTCCACTTAAAGAAATCCCAATCCCTCCGAGCTACATGCTCTAGGGACCTAAACCTTGTCACCACAATAAACAGAACATGCTGGAAGGATAGATTCCTGTCCCAGCGACTTCTCATACTCTGGAACAGACTACCTATCTATGTCAAACAGAGCTTCTCATTAGCACTCTTCAAGAAAAATCTTGATGATTGGATGAAAAATAGGAAGTTCACCCCGGGGATAACTTCTGTGGCTCTGCTTGACAGGGGCACAGGAAAATACTTCTCTTGGGTGGTGAAAGCAAGGGTACCTTTTTGGCAAGGCTTATATAGGCCCCAAGGCCAATATCCTAGTACCTACCTATAAATCTATGAACCTATGAAATTTACTGCTGCTTATGCCCACATTTGTTTATGTTGTTAGTAGCACAGCAGGTAGTATACTTGCTTGTGATGCAGAAAGCTGTGTGTTCTACTCCCACAGTATGAAGATGGATTGTTAATATTGTACTGTGTTGTAAAGGGGATGGATGCTGCAGTCCAGAGAATGTCCTCTTTGGCGGAGATACCTAGTAACTATGAACCTGTTATCAGTTTGCCATGCATTCCCTATTGCAATATTACTAGCTTATTATTTTTTAATGTAACATAGGCAATTTATTCTTCAAGGGCAACAGGCACTTTATTTGTAGATGATCATTTTTAAAAAAACAGCTAAAGGCAATGTTAGTTCAGGAGCCTAAATGTTAAGTGTTTCAGAGGTAATGTTTTGTATGGATAATTCTGAAATAGATTGCTTAACTCTTTCTCACAGAAAATATTGTTTCATAATGATGATCTTTGTAGAAATGATATTGAATGTATTCATAGTTTTAGCTAAATCCATATATTATTACAGTTATTTGAATTCAATTAATTGGTACACTTCTCTGCTTTGAAAGAACCAATTGCATTTGCCAAAAAGCGCTCAGTCTGTAAATCTACCTATCTGCTGATTTCTGTTTAAATTCAGCTCATTTATTTTCTGCCTGTAGAAGGCTGAAGCAGTTAATTTTATTCTTATAAAAGAAAATTGTGTTTTAGTTTTGCAGTTTGCACACGTTCAAAGTTTGATACAAGTTCAAATATTAATTTGAATATAGCACTATTGTTCTGTTTATTTTGTGTGTAGCATTTTGTCTTTTCTTCAATTTGCAATTATAAGTTGGTATCCCACAGTTCCAACAGAGTGGGTGGGGTTACTTAATTATGTATGCACATTTTATGTTAATCAGTGTACATATTTGTACCTATTTTTCATGAGTCTTTGTCCATATTTTTTTATGATTTCAGGTCGAGAGGTATGCATAGTGCTAGCAGAGTGCTTGATTGTAATTCATGCAGACACACACACATTCATCAAAAATTTGCCCATACCACCACACACACACACACACACACACACACACACACACACACACACACACACACATACATACACATACACAAGTTATCTAAACAGTACTGTTGACTGCTATATATACATACCTTGCTATTGTCCCTGACAGTTGGATACTTAATGAATACATTTTTGTTTTACTTGTACACACTCACTTCTTTGGTGTCAGGCTTTCCTTCCTGTACCCCCCACCCACCCACCCATCCTGTGCAAGTGATGATGACTGTGTCCTTCCCATTGCACATTTCTTTGTAACTTTGGGTTGCATATATGTCTGATGCACAGAGTGGATAGCTAATGCTTGCTTACTCAGAAGTATGCTTTAATGTAAATGTGCTGTGGAAGAAATATTTTTATTCATAATTTATACCCAATTGTGAATGACTGTTTCTATAATTTGTGACCCTTGTTGTATTTCTAATAGCATTCTTAGTAATGGAGTTGAGGTAGATATTTAAGTATTGCTTATTGTTATACTTGTCCAAATGATGCTACCATTCACCTGCTCACTGGTTTATATACAGTGGTCAACTAAAATGCTTGATGCACATTAGTGGACAAAATCCATAGCTGTATATTACAAACATCAGTCATAAGCTATTACTTTACTCTACACCTGAGACATGTTCCAGCTTAGAGACATGTAAGAATTTCAATATGAGAGTAATCAGTTAAATACCTCTTTTTTTCTGTCAAAGGAAAAAAAAACTTCAAAGACCAATACACGTAAGGTTCAGTTAAGGCTCATTTAATAACTTGCTGCAAGGAGACAAAAACATGCAAATACAGGATTCTGCCTAACTACTAACAGGAAGCATGCTATTCTTATACTGTTTTACAAGACAACTTCTATGGCTGACGTAATCAAACACAACTTTCAGTATTGTTCTACAGCAGATGTTACTCAGATTTTCTGCTGACATGACTAGATTTATGAGAAACTTTTGAGAAAAACAACCTGGCCTTGGTGGGCACTAACCCATTTCAGGCTTCTACTGTACAGTGTTACATTTCAAGGTACTTTTCTAACTCAGATACAAGCAGATACTGATTGCAGTTCATATTTTCAAGCAGGCTTTGTTCTAATTATCTATAGCTTCTACAGCTGTGTATTTTCTCACAGCGCAAGCGGAACTTCTTGTCTAAGTTTCATAACATTTATACAAGTAGTATTGTTCTATTCATTATTTTCCTAACACAGGCAGAAATCATCTGCTTCTCAGTAAATTTCCACACATAAGCAAAATATTTTAGCTGACAATACAAGGTCAGAAAGCATCTGCAGTTTGTACAGATTTATGCAGTATGAAATAGAATAAATGTGTTAACCCTTTTCAAGCTCTAAATGCACTAAGCATATTACTAATACACACATTAATACATATTTTTCTGACATTTCCCCCGTATTAATACTTTTATTCTACTTTCAAAACAAGCATAAATGTTTTTTCTTCTCCTAACCTCTTCCCACTCAGGATTTGCAGTTAAGAGAGTTATTCAGTTTAAACTTATGAAAGCATTTTCAATCTTTTAACAGCTCTTCAAACTCAGTACTTTGATATAAGGTTTCAGAAACTGACATGTCTATAAAGTCTTTAATCAGTCTTTTCATGCAGGGGATACCACAACAAACACATACTCCCAATAGGAGCATTCCTACACAAATGGTAATCAGGATGTTCATTAGGATGGTACCCCACCCCCAAACCATTTCTGGAAAAAGTCCGTCAGTGGGTTTGGGTCTGGTTTGGTCATGGCCGACACTTGCTGAATTACCTCAAGATGATTGTCTATCTCATGTTTATGGTCAGGAATATATGAACAGCATACTTCTTGGAATAAAGCACAAGTACCAACTCTCACCGCTAGGGTGAAGTCGAGAGCCATGCGGTTTTGAAGCACTACAGTTCTCATGGCATTCAGTTCATCAGTCACCAATTCGAGAGCGGAAAAAGTTGCGTTGCTCATTACTTTGAGAAGTTTCAACAGTTTTCTCAGCTCCCAGATCGATTTCACTGCACCATATGCTGTTAATATGCCTGCCCACGATATAACACTATCACTCAAGTCCATGTGTGGAATGATGGTCTTTCCAATGCGCATCGATTTGTTCCACTGGATTTACAGGTTTCTTGATGACCTCTCGGACATTTCGAGTTTTTCCTCGAGGCAAAACTGCAGTATGTTGTATGGCCGGAACCAGGTAACCCAAAAAACAACTGCCGGACCAATTCTCAGGTAGCCATTTGTATGCCTTTCTGCCACACACAAAATAACAGTCCTCTACTTTAGTAGTAACCTTGCTATGAATATACACTCGCCCTGCATGAAACATTTTTCTATCAATTATAGACAGTTGCTTATAAAGAACAGAATTATGTTTTACTTCATCAATTGTTTTGTGCATCAATCCAAGAAATTAATCATAATTTGTATTACAATAAAAATCTACATTGTTACCTTTAGTGTAACCTTTATAAGGAACAGTCACATTGCAATTGCTCCAACCCACCTGAATAGTATCATTTTTATAAAAACACACGGTTCCCTTTTGTGGAGCAGACAAGTGCAATGCTATTTTATCTTGTGATGTAATGGTTGAGGTATCATAAATCAAGTTTTCCCAGGTCTCATTGACCCCTAAGGGGACTGTAGTCATTAATAACCCCCCGTATGCTGTCAGCAAAGCTGTGCAAATCCAGCAATTTGAAACATTGAAAGTCTCAGCATACACATATTTAATTGCCTGGTAAGTGTTAAAGTTTGGATGCCAGTCTATGAGTAACGCTTCACGTTTATTCAGTTCAGTCTGTGTGGCTGGGAAAAGGAAAGGCCACAACAAAAAGATTATTGTCACTAGTACAGTTAACAGGATGATTATGCAATACTTCTGAGGAAAGGGTTGTTCTGCATTCCTGTTTCATCTGGACTCTATCATTTTTACTCTTGGAATGTGACAAGATTTTTGTCCAGTTCAAAGTTTTTCACTAGTTTGCAGTGCGTCAGGTGGATCCAAGGCGCGCTCCGCTATCTTGACTGCGGTGGGTGTCGACAGAAGCACTTGATATGGACCTTCCCACTTTGGTGACGCCCAGTTCTTTTTCTTTACTGTCTTCATCCCGATCCAGGTACCCGGGGGCACTGCCACTTCTGATGGTCTGGTTAGTTCTTTATCTGAAACAGAATTTGACTGCAACAAATGTTTAGAATTTAACAGGTTTCTCATATACTCAGCTAGTGTACTGTCAGCTTCCTGGTCTGCGGGCATGAGAGATTTCCACTGAGGTATATAATAAGCCCTTCCAAATAGTTTTTCAAAAGGAGTCAATCCTTTTGCATTCGAAACAGTTCTCATGCTCAACAGTGCCAGGGGCAGACAGTACACCCAATTTCTCTGTGTTTCTACTATTAACTTCCTTAGCTTATTCTTTAAAATCCCATTATGCCTCTCTACTAGCCCTGCAGATTGTGGGTGATACGCACAATGATTTTTCAAAGAAATACCAAAATGTTTACTTAACTGTTGTATGGTCTGGTTTACGAAGTGTGTGCCATTGTCACTGTAGATCCTTTCCGGAATGCCGAATCTAGGGATGATTTCTTTAACAAGAACTTTTGCCACAGTTGCAGTATCTGGATTTTTAGTTGGAAAGGCTTCCACCCATCTGGAAAACATATCTACAATGACAAGACAACACTTCTTATTTTCACATTTGTTCAATTCTATAAAATCCATACAGATAGTATGAAACGGATACGGTAGTGTAGGAAAACTCCCTTGCTTGGGCTTTAATGCCCCTTGTGCATGATGTGTATTACAAACGTGGCACATCGAGCAAAATTTTTTAGAGTAATTTAAGAATCCATATGTCGTGAACACTTGGCTCACCAGCTGTACCATCCCCCCTGTTGAGATATGGCACTGCCCATGGCTCAACAAAGCTGCATATCTAAACAAATTAGATGGCAATATTGGTTTTCCTTCTTTAGAGATGTACAGCCCTTTTTCAAGAATTGCTCCTCGTTTTACCCATCTTTGTTTTTCAACTTGCGTAGTAAGTGTCTGCATTGTCTTTAACATTTCTAAGTCTAAAATCTCAGAGGGTTGTAATTCCTCATTCAAAAGAAATACTTCTGAAGCTGCCTGCTTTGCAGCTGTATCAGCTCTCGCATTACCTTTTGAAATCCTGTCCTGTTGCTTGGTATGAGCTGTGCATTTACAAATAGCTACTTTCTGAGGTAACTGAATAGATTCTAAAAGATCTAAAATAAACTGTGCATGATTGATTGGTTTGCCAGTAGATGTTATCATTCCTTGATTTTTCCACTGTTGCGCAAAAACATGTACAATAGAAAAAGCATACTGGCTGTCAGTAAAAATGTTCACACATTTACCCTTTGCTAAGGTACATGCCCGTGTCAAGGCAATCAATTCTGCTGCCTGTGCAGATAAATTGTGTGGTAAAGATTTTGCTTCTATAATGTCAGTATCAGAAACTACTGCATATCCTACTAGGTTCTGTCCTGCAGGACCCCTTTTGCATGAGCCATCCACGTAGTATGTCACCTCGGCATCATCCAAGGGGACATCCGTGAGATCTTTTCTAGGCAGTGTCTTTTGCTCAATCACCTGCAGGCAGCTGTGTGGTGTGCCATCTGCAGGGGTTGGGAGCAAGGTAGAAGGGTTCAAAGTCATACATCGTTCAACTGTCATATGAGGTTGGCTCAACAATATAGTCATACAGGAAAGATGCCTAGTAGGGGAAAGATATGCTACCTTCTCTTGCAGTAAAATAATCGCAACTGCATGAGGCACTCTCAATGTGAGAGGGTGGAACAAAACTACTGAGGCCGAAGCCTGTACTGCCATTGCAGCTGCAACTACTGCTTGTACATAGTGAGGTAAAGACCGTGCCACTGGGTCCAATTGTGATGAATAATAAGTGATAGGGCATTGCTTGTCCCCATGCTGCTGTGTTAACACTGATGTCCTATAACCTTGCTTACAATCTACAGTTTGGAAAAAACGTTTATGATAGTTTGGTAAACCTAAAACTAATGAGGACGCTGTTAACTGTTTCAGTTTGCAGAAAGCAGATTCTGCTTCTGGTGTCCATTGTAACAAATCCTGTACTGCCATAGGCATTTTATAAATCAAGTTAGTCAGTGGTGCAGATTCCAAGGCATAGTTTGGAATCCAGCTCTGACAAACATTAGTCGTACCCAGGAAGGACATCATTTCCTTCTTGGTAGTGGGTTTTGGTGCTTGCAAAATCGCTACTTTTCTGTCCTCATCTAATGTCCTACCCTCCTTGGATATCACATATCCTAGGTATTTAACTTGTTTTTTCCAAAGCTGCAGTTTATTTTTGTTTACTTTATGTCCTTCAGTGGCTAAAAATTGTAATAGTGCTATGGTATCTTCTTTACAATCTTGCTGGGTGGGGGCCGCCAGCAGGATATCATCAACATAAAGCAAAATCGGGCTACCTCTTGGTGGGGTAAATCCCATCAAGTTGCTTGCCATTTCTTGTGAGAATATTGTTGGACTTTCACAATACTCCTGTGGTAGTCGTGTATATGTATACCTTTTCCCCTGAAATGTGAATGCAAACCAATACTGGCTGTCAGGGTGTATCGGTATCGAAAAGAACGCATTGCTGATATCTACCACAGAAAAATATTTATGTTGAGGTTTTAAATCATTCAACAGGGTGTGTGGGTCTGGCACCGTAGGTGCCCTTGGTATTACTGCATAATTTACAGCTTGTAAATCTTGGATCATACGCCACTCTCCATTCGCTTTCTTAACAGGAAATAAGGGTGTGTTACATGGTGAATCAGGAGATTCCACTAGCACCCCCTTCTTAAGTAAAGCTGCTATAATAGGTTTGATTCCCACCTCTGCATCTTTTCTTAAGGGATACTGTCTTTTTCGTGGTCTAAATGCTGACTTTGGCGTAATAGTAACTGGTCCCGCTGTACGAATAAGTCCTATATCTGATTTTCCTGTTGACCAGAGAATTTCTGGTATATTCTGTAAGGCATTCTCTTCCTCCTTCAATAGGAGTGCTAATCAGCTGTCCTTGCTAGACTGCAAGTGTACAGCTAGGTGGGTTTGAGTTATCCAATTCAACTTCTGCATTTGTATTCCCTGTTCTGACAGTTCTAACTCTGTCTGTTTTTTCCCATCTCGTGACTTTTTCTCCCAAGTCTACCCATTTTACATTTTTGTCCTTAGTTAAGCTAACATGTGGTAATCGATTAGATTTCTAAAGTGCAAAGAACTCCTGGGGCAATGAACAGCTGACTACACTGTTCCCTTCTGTGTCCCAGTACAGATTACAGATTACGTAATATCAATCTGTTTGCATGATTTCTAAACAATTCTTGCTCATAACAGTATGACTCCCTGGAGGCACTTTAGGTGCAATTCACTGTCAGCAGGACACCTATTCACGTCATTGCCAGCAACAGGACTACCTCCATAAATCAGGACACCCACTCTGCCGATTTGGATCTACTTGAGTCTATCAAGATATATCCAAACACCATGGTATTGGGCAATGTTAACTACCCATCCTTTGACTGGGTAAAGTACTCATGCTCAGACTCATTTTCCCAAAGATTCCTCGACTTCATTAACTCTAATACCCTAGACCAGCTGGATGATACCCCCACAAGGGCTGCCAACATCCTAGATCTGGTGCTCACCAATATGGGGGACCACTGTAGCACCCCTACTTGTTAGGTCATCCCTGGTGAGATCTGACCACAAACTGGTATCATTTGAAGTAACTATCACAGCTAACCCCACCCCAGCAGCATCTAAACTAAAAAACACTTCTCCAAAGCAATTATAACCTCTTTATGGGATGGTATAAATAGCTTTACTGCACCTCCTCCCTCAGATGGAACTGGCAACTATGCCAAGCTCTACACCAAACCTTTATACAAACACCTGTATAATTGCATTGACTCTGCCGTACCTGGTAGGACCAAAACAAGCTCCTCAAGGAAGAGAAAACATACCTGGTAGACAACTGCCATTAACAGGCTTTACAATAAGAGGAAGAAATTGCCGTCTAAGAGTAAGAGGGAGCAAGCCCTCCTAAACTGGAAATACTTCCTCCTCATCTTAAACAAGCATATAAGGCTTCTTGTGAAGCCTCCAAAGCAAACTACAAGTCCAAATTAGCATCCTCAACAAAGGACAACCAGAAGGTATTCTACAGTTACATCCATAACCTAAAAGGAAAGGCCCACATTTGTGCAAAATTGGTAGTTAATAATGCCACATATACTGAGCCTGTGGACATAGCTAATCTGTTGGCCGACAGGTTCTGTGGAAACTTCACTCCCCTGTCACCGCCACACATACTCCATGACATCCCTACCACATGTCCCCTACCTTATATTTCGAAACAGCAGATCATAAATTCCCACTCTAAGGCCAAAAACACAGCTTCTATGGGACCTGATAACATTCCAGGCTGCATCCTCATGAGCTCCAACATGAATAAGCAACACCATTGGCTACTCTTTTCAATCATAGTCTAAGCACCAGCTTCATCCCAACTGAATGGAAAACAGCCACTGTTATTCCCTTGCACAAAGATGGTGCTTCCACTGACCCTGGGAACTACTTACCTATTAGCCTAACTGGCCTTATCTACAAGGCCATGCAGCAAATCAACATGGACCTTATCAACAAAGATATAGGTAATCTCCAAACACATGACCTACTCAGTTTGGATTTGTCAAAGGGAGATCATGCCTGTTAAACCTGGTGGACTTCTTCGAGACAGTCATCAAGGCCCTGGATGAGGGGAAATCTCTGCATACAGCCTACCTGGACTTAGCCAAGACATTTGACATTACCCCCCACTCAGGCATCATTGACAAAGACACCAACCCTTATATCATTAGATGGGTCACTAACTGGCTCACTGATAGAACTTATATAGTCAAAATAGGAGAATCCACTTCCAACAGCAGACCTGTAACCAGTGGTGTTCCACAGGGATCAGTCCTGGGACCTCTACTGTTTGGAATATATTTCTCTGAAGTACAAGCAAAAACTAAAGGTCTGTGGCTGACAAAGTTTGCTGATGACTGCAAACTGAGAGCGGTCATAGACTCTCCAAATGGATGTCAACATCCTACAAGAGGGTCTTACACAAACAAATGATCAGTGCCAAAGTCATGGCCTTAAATTCAATGCAAAGAAATGTATTATCATTCATTTCGGTAAAAGTGATGTTTCTGCTAACCACCACATCAATAGCAACACTTGAAGTACACACTCAAGTGGTGAGAGACCTGGGCACACAGGTTGTGAGCAACCTTACCTTTGACCACCATGTCTCCACAGTGGTAAGAAGGGCATTCTATATTGCTCATCTCATAAGTAAGGGCATTGCCTCCAGAAAAAAAGAAGTTATTACCTCCCTGTACTCTTCCTCTTCAGGCCAATAACTGAGTACAACTCCCCTTTTGGTATGTACCTTTCTAAGAACCTGCAGCAATTGGAGAAACCACAAAAGTTACTCACAAGGAAAATTCAAGGTCTTCACCATCTGTCCTATGGGGATCATCTGAAATCACTGTCACTTTATTCTGTTTCATACAGAGTACTCAGAGGTGATTGCTGCCTTGCATATAAGGCAATCTCTGACTCTGTGTTATTGGAAATGCTTCATATCCAAAAGTCAAATGGTACACGGGTTACTCACTCTAAAGACTTTAACCTGGTATGAGACATTAATAAAACCTACTGGTGGGATAGATTTGTCTCCCAGAGGTTACCACTCCTTTAGGACAGGCTTCCACTTCATGTCAGCAGAGCACCTCATTGGCCCTCTTCAAACGCAATCTGAACGATCGGATGGGTGACTGTAAATTGACCCCAGGGTTTCCACCTGTGTCCCTCTTGGACAGGAGCAATAGTTGCTGATTGTGGAAATAAGAGTAAGAACTTGGCAAAGTTTGTAAGGGTCCTAGGGCCATTAGCCTAGTAACTTCCTATGATCCTGTGACTGATAGCCTAGCATTTACCTATGATCCTATGAATCAAAAGCAGGGTTGGGCTGTGTGGAAGCAGTATCTGTAGTCTTTCAGGCAGTTGTACCAATAAATAACTGAGTCAAACTGTAAAACTCTACAACTGCTATCTCTCTGGTTATATAACGTAAGCTCTTCCTATCCTTCTTCTGTCTACATACCTTGCTGTGACTCTACTTCTCTTTGAGATTTTTTTAGCATGCCAAGTTTGATATTGACTTCATATATAATGCATGTATATTTTGTTTTGCCAGCTAAACAGGTGGTCAATAGGTGTGCAAGATCCACAATCCCTCAGTAGGTGAATATTTAATTTCCACAGGGACTGTGCCATCTCAGAGTTAGTATATATAACTAGCAAAAACAGCTACTGTTGGTTAAGTCCACCCTGGGATAATCTCGGAGCATGCACAGAACATGTCAATATTTGTGACTTTGACATTATAACATCGATCTGCTGGGTATCTGTGCACTGTTCATTCAATCAAATGCCCAACAGCGATACATATATGTATTATTTTAATTTACATTGTTTTAGATGGCTTGTGTGCCAGACAGAACAAGATAATGTCCAGCAGAAATGATTTCATTGCCTTTTTCTGGTGGGATCTAAGAAAGATAATGCTATCTTAAGACAATATTGCACTTCCCTTATCTTCAACTAACAGTGCACAAGGTCTCCTACACTCTACATTAACAGTTTAAAGAACATTTTAACTGTTTTGGAAAATGCATTGCCAGCAAGCAGCAGGTGTTGGGCATTGGACTGAACAGACATTGCGGAGGATAATAATTCAGTCATACCACCTCTGCATTTTGGGCTATTGTTCTGAGATTGCTTTGCTCCAGACGACAGAAATGTAAGATATACTATGTTTTAACTTTTTGACTTATTGCTGATGCAATAACATTTTTTTAATGAGTGCTTACTTTATCTAATTGTATTCTCCTTTTTTACTATGTACTCTCTGTATAATAACAATTATTATTTTTCTTGGAGCTTTTCTCCTCGGGTCTCTACTGAAAATGGACATGTATCCAGTTAGACTAGCCCAGTTAACGAATGTAAAATAAAAAAAATAAAAAAAATAAATACAATTTTACAGATGACAAACTGGTAGATGTGTTGTGATTCCCTATCTGACCATAGGCAGGTGTAAAAAAACAATTGTGTCTTTGTTACAACACCAAACCTTTTCGTCACATGATCTACTGCTTGTACCTCCCCCTCCTGGCAGCATTAACAAGTAATGAAAGCATCTGCAGTCATTTGTTTCTACTTTCTTTAAGATGTTTACAGCCAGCAATCCTGTTGCTGTTTTGCTATTTAACCTACTCAGCAGCAAACTGCTTTATGCTTATATGTTAAAAAAGTTTCTCTCAAGCTCTTAAATAATTAAATCTGGCAATTAGTGCAGGGGATTAAGTTTAGAAACTGTTAAATATCTGCTTTCTGTACTCCGCATTTGCCTACCAGTCATTTAACCAAACAGGGCTCTTGGTTAATACTGACTAGTACATTCAACTAGTGAATTCTTACTTAATGTAGAATGGATGTTATGTCAGTCAGGCAGAAATGAGCTGATTATATATTTTATTGTATTTGTAATTTCTTTGCTATATGAATATGTGTTGTATGATGTCATTAGGTCAATAAACAGTCGTATGCTGAAATAGTTTTTACTTGTAACCAGAGCATGACAGCAGAGAGAGGGCATGAATGTGAGCAGGTTACACCACTCTGGAAAGAACATGGTGCTTAGAATAAATACAGAACAAAGAACAGACAAAATGCACCACTAATGGGCTATCAAACTTAGTTTTAAAATGTGGTCCATGGCAAACACAACATACAATGATCAATTTCCCCCTTGAATTTTCTCAGAGTTTGTCAGATCAAAAATTAGTAACAGATTTACTGTTACATGCAACAAACACCTGTTATTCATTAAAAGTTCATATATTTAAATATTCATTTTGAACAGATATACACTTGTTTTCATTTATTTACACCATAGCCATTAAATGAATGTATATTTTGATGTCTCACATTTATTATCTATTTAACAAGTTTGTTTACAAATTGCATAATAACGATTATCTAGTGGAAATGTAGGTATGTAATCGATGTCTGGCTGCTAAAAAATGTTCATTTTCAAACATTCATTTAAACCAGATGTGTATAGTGCCTTCAGGTTGAAGATCCATTAATTTTCCTTTTCACTCAGTAATGAGTCCAAATTACCCCACTGTGGGCTTTATCATTCTTTTTTCTATGCCATCTAACTCATTATCTGCTTTGCAACTGCAGGCACCTAATAAATGATAATATAATGTATTTTCATGATCTGCTTTTTTATTTTCTGGTAGCAGTTCTTTAATTACCACTGCAGTTAATTAATTCACATCTGTATACTTGTATATTTTGGCTGTCAGTGAGACTAGCACTGCTACATTACATCTTCTGTGAAAGTGATGCTGTTTGCAAAGAAGTCTAAATATTTCCAAGTAATGCTTAAGTCCTACTGAAATGGTAAAATGTAGTAGCTAAAAATGATATTAAGGCAGTAACTCATGACTGGGAATCTGCTTTGTATTCTAACAGATACACTGAAGTGGATCATATTAAGTAAGGAAGTATAGGAAGTACCATTTCTTGCATGAAGGTTTGCCCTCTGTGTAGAGACTAGATTTCAAATTCCATTTGGAATCCACTTTCTTGAATTTTTAACTGAAATCATGACACACACACACACACACACACATTATTGGAGAGTATTGTAACAGCCTCTTCTAGGATGCTAGTGGATAGTAAATATTTCAGCCTATAAATAGTCACCATATTTGGTGGTGAAGTTGGCAGTGGAATGGATATAGATGGCACCCAGAGTGGAACTGTACAAGGAAAATGTATTTGTTATGTGTGACTGTGGGACTGAAATAAAGGTGATACAGACCTTGATAAATATAGGAAGTAGTCTGTAAGAGCCTGTTCTGCTACATTTGGCTGCACCTTTCAATCACTCATTTATTTATGACAGTGTGAATGAAATGAAGAAATGCATGTATTATAATAGATCACTTACTGTGTATTATCCCAAAAGTACATCTGTTTATCTGTTTTGGGGGGGGGGGCAAGACATTCGGTCTAAGAAGCAGTTCACAAATATCTCTGGAATTGCTGTAGTATATATGGAACTTTGGTTACTCTGCAGACATGTATGCATTGTTAAGTTGCTTTTGTTTTTTTTTTTCCCATTCAGAATGGTTTATTTCCCTGCTGGTGGTCTCCAAGATATACATTTGCTTTTGTTTTGGAGAGGACACTTTCACACTTTTTGCCTTTTGTGCTCGCTTTCTAATGCACAGCAATCCTTCTATGGTGGTAAAGATGCTATAGTAAATCACTGTCATTTTTTCTAGTAGCAAGGAGCTCCTTTAGTTCACTGTTAAGCCAATAGGTAGATTGTGCTTCTATTCTTTTGACTGTAGAAACGTTTTTTTTTTTTTTTCAGGGAGCAGAACATTTAAAACATACTTCAGTGCAACATTACAACCATGGTAGGAAGTAGCAAAAACTAACTCCATATTTCTGTATTCAGAAATCAAAGTCTGTTGCACACTGTATTTAAGCTACAAATGATCAAAGTAATTATGTGGATTCTTATTTTTATATGAAAAAGTAGTATTAATGACAAATTATCAAATAATGCTAGCCATGCTTGTAATGAAGGGAAGTTATAAGCTAGTGTTAGCGAGATTCCATTCTAGAATTCTTTGACACAACATTTGGTTTATTGAGTTCGTCGAGGAAAGAGAAAAAAAGTTTATTTCAATTCTGCTTAAATATTTAAGTTGCACTTATAGTGACTTGTGTGGTGATACTTCTTTGTACTTTTTTGGGTTTTATCCATGTTTGGTTATACTAGGAGCTTAGTCTTGTAGCTTAATTTGCAGTTGTGGGAAGATTGTGGCTTTACATTATACTGCACTTCTATCTCCACAAGAAGTATTTTTTGTGAAAGCTAGCTATTTATATTTTAAACCCTGCAGGGCCTTAGTCTTGTAGTTTTATTTATAGTTGTGTCAGAACTGTGGAATACTGCAGATTTGAGCCTTATTTAGTCATTTATTACTGCACTTTTCCATAAACAGTGCTACTGGTACATTTCTGCATAGTCTGCTGCCTTAAACTGTAGTAGAATTCAGTACTGAGAGTTTTGTTTTTCTGCTCTATGATTTGTGCTTCAATGCTTTTCAGTTGCTGATATTCCAGTTGTGATCCTATTGCTTTACATTCTGCTTAACATTTACCTGCTTAAAGTTGCATTCTAGTGCCTTTCTGTTTCCCTCTTCTGCCTACCCCATATTCCACTGAAATATTAAGCTAAAGTTTCTGAAATTCTAACTTGCCGGTCTGAGAAATTGCATTCTAGTACCTTTCTGTTCCCCTCTTCTTTGTGTCTGACCCTCCCTCCACTGGGACATTAAAGTTTCTGAAAGAGACCCAGTATTGGCTTTATCTGATTGGATCCCTCTCTAGCTTGCCTGCAATATCCAGCAAAGATCTACCCTCATCCAGGGTCTTTTATGAAAGACTTGGGGAGGTGTAGGAAGCTGTGAACTATGAGTAACAAGCTTTTCATCAAATGGAAAGAGAAAAGAAATGTATTTCAAGTCCGCCTAAATATTTACGTTGTACTTATTGTGGTGCTACTTCTTTGTATTTCTTTCCATTTTTGTTTCCATTTTTTAGTTTGTTCTAGTACCTTATTTGCGTAGCTTAATTTGCAGTTGTGGAAAAATTGTGTTTCTACATTATACTGCACTTCTATCTCCACAAACAGCTAGCTGTTTATATTGTAAACATTGCTGGGTCTTAGTATTGTAGTTTCATTCATAATTGTGGCAGAAGTGTGGAAAACATGCCAAATTTGAGCCTTATTTAGTCATTTATTACTGCATTTTTCCTTAAACAGTGTTACTGGTAAATTTCTGCATAGTCTGGTGCTTTAAACTGTAGTAGAAATCAGTAGTGAGAGTGTTGTTTTTTTTCTGGTCCAGGATTTATGCTTCAGTGCTTTTCAGGTGTTGATATTCCAGTGTTGATCCTACGGTTTTACATTCTGCTTATCATGTACTTGCACAACGTTGCACTCTAGTGCCTTTCTCTTCCCTTGCTCTTTGTGTCCACTTCACCCCAAATGAGACATTAAGCTAAAGTTTCTGAAACAGCTCTAATATTGGCTTTATTTAACTGAATACCTCTCAAAGGAGTCTGCTTCTTCCTTGATTTTTTTTCCAACTGTCTCACCCTTTTTTTTTTGTAGTTTCATAAAGCTGTGCCTCTGGCCACTGCCCCTCATGGCAATCTGATTTCCAAAGTCCCTCCCCTCTTTCATAACTATTGTATAAACTATTTAAGTATTCTTTTCACCCATTGTTTTCCATAGATCCATCCTAGGAAGCAAATTTTCCCTAAAGAGCAGTCCATAAAACTGTAACCTATAAAGCAGTAAATCTAGAGCAAGTACCTTGCATGCCAACAAGTTTAAAGCAGATAGATGGGCATCGAGTGATAATACTTAAGATTTAGTAGAATTCAGCACTGTGTAAACATTAAAGTTAGTGGAATTTAGTACTGTTTAGCATAATCTGTCACAATAAAGCACTCTTAGCATTGTGTAAGCCTTAAAGTTAGTAGAATTTAGTACTGTTTAACATACTCTTCCCCAGAAAAACTCCTTTATTAGTCTGCACCAACAAAGCACCCTTAATAGCCTTCTTACCCTAATGTACCACCAATCAAAGCACTGGACAGCATGGATATGCAATTTCCTAACTTCTCTGTAGCCAGCTCAGCGGATATGAGCATCTTGAAAAAATGTAGCAATTGTCTCTAGTTTACCGACAGTAACTTAATGTTTAAAGAAGCAGACACAGTATGTGAGACGTGTACTTATACAGTGACACTGGAGGTTAAACCTTCGCATACTAGCACTCATGAGGCTGTCAAAATCATGCACACAACACCCACCTCACATAGCCACAGTACACATATAAACAAATAGATGCTGAGGCACTTAAAAGCAATCTTCCTAAACAACAAATATCACCTAGACCATCATTGTCAAAGCTATACCTCAGCAAGCCCAAAGCCACTCAGAAAAAAAAACACTGAATGCCACACATACAGCTACACTCAATACAACCCCAAACACTAAACCCCTGAGGCACACAAACCCACTTCTCTTGACTTTCATCATAGGGACTCCATTGTAAGCCATACTGATGCTCCCGTAACTAGGCTGTACAAGGAGAAAATGGTTAGTTGCTCATCTGGAGCCAGGCTCTATCAAATCATGCATGTACAGATGTCATCGCACCACATCTACCAGTAAGATGTCATCATAGTCCATGTAGGTGTACATGACCTGAGATGTACCTCCCTGGACTATATGAACAGAGACATTAGGGAGCTCTCAGTCTATGTGTCTCAGGCTGGTATGTGGCTGGCACTGAGCAGCATACTAGCATCACCAAGAATTATGCCACAGGAAGAGTAAACCATGATTAATTTTAACAATCAACTGTCTTTCTAATGTTATTCTAAAGGTATTCAATATTTTTCAGCTTTGGAGGGCATGATTAACAGACCATGTAGTATTGCCAAGGAAGGTCTGCACCTTTCCCCACTAGCCTTTCAAATACTGGCTAAAACTTTATCCTCATACATAGTGACTTTTTTATGCAATAACAAATTGACAAACCTAGCAATATAGCAAAATCAGCACATTTGAACCTCATGTTGTTATTGTTCAATGCCAAGATCCTAAATGAAAAAAAAAATACACTCCCTCAAAGCCCTCCTTAAATTTGAGAATATAGACATCTGTGCGGTTATGAAGACATGATTTAAAACATCACACAGTACCCCAGAAGTGCAAGCTTTTGATGCCTTCCACTCTTTTAGGCCAGTAGATGCACAGGCAAGGGCTTAAGCTGGAGGTCTCTTGATATACATCAATAACAAGCATAACTTAGGTTGGTCAAACAGAGTGATGCTCTGGAGTTCCTCCATGTGCAGATCACCACAGAAAAAATCCTGTCTCCTTGCCAGCAATAGGTCACACTTCATGTCCCAAGAAGCTCCCAATGCATACTTGGACCTACTGGAGACACTTACCATCCAACCTAAAATCCTGCTCATGGGAGACTGTAATTACCCATCTATAGATTGTGAATCCTACATGACCTCAAATATACAGGCAAAAAGATTCCCAGACTTCATAAATGTAAACAGCCTTGATCAACTAGTGAAAACACCCACTAGGGGCTCCAACATACTAGACCTTGTTCTCACAAATATGAGAGAATGCTGCACTCTCCCCAGTGCCTCATCCTCTCTGGTAAGGTCAGACTATAAAGTCGTCTCCTTCATAATCAAAATCAACTATGTGACCCCAGTAAAACCAGTAACAGGAACTGCTCCAATGCAAACTACCTTTCATTCAGTGATGGTTTGTCAAAATTCAGTGCCCCCTCCAAATGCTGAGAACACAGGAGCCTGTGCTGAATTCTTGTCAGAAACTCTCTACAACCACATCAATTGTTAAAGAGGTTGCTGTATGTACCAGAAGTAAACCCAGAACTAGTCCCAGAAACAAACTGCCCTGGTGGCATCCTAACTAAAGGATATACAACAAACTGAAAAAAAATATGGCACAAATCAGGAAAGGTAATTCCCATAAAAATAAAAACTCCCTCATCAAACTAAATTGGCAACTAAGAGGGCTAATTAGGTTATACAAAGTCAACTTTGAGGTTAAAATAGCCTCCCAAGTATAAGATAACCATTAGGCCTTATTCACTCATATCAAAAAGCTCAAGGGTAGCATACACAGTCTGCTGAACTGGTGGCTAATGATGCCATATTCACCAAGCCTGGCGATATAGCAAACCTGTTAGTGGACAAATTCATTTCTAGCTTTACTCCACCCTCTCATACCCAATCATCCTACAAGAAATACCCTGAATCATAACCCCTCCAACTATAATATAACTGGGGAGCATGTACTGGCTGCACTCACTAAAACCAAGAACATGGCCTCAACGTCCAAGGATGCCTCCTGAACAGCCTGAAATATAGTTTATCAGGATTGCCTGAAGTCACTATTTCACTATAGTCTATAAGCAAGATAATGGAGGACTGTGATGGTCATCATCCTTCATAAAGGTGGACCTTCAACAGATTCTGGCAACTATAGACCCATTAGTCTGACTAGTCTTATTTGCAAAGCCATGGAATGAATTATCATATAAATTATCATTAAGGACTTAGTAGAGCTCTAGACACTGGACATCCCACTTCGGGTTTGTCAAAGGAAGGTCATGCTGGTGGACTTGTCTGAAAAGGTAATAAGGCAATGGATGAAGGGACAGTGATGCATACTGTCTACCTAGATCTGGCTAAAGCATTTGATACAATACTCCACTCAGGCATTGTCAACAAACTTACAGAACTAGGCATGAATCCCCTTTACAACATGCTGCATAGTTAGCTGGTTCATGGATAAGACCCCGGAGGTTAAGATTAGTGAGACCACCTCCAAAAAAAGCCAGTCACTCATGGAGTCTACCTTGGCCAACTCCTCTTTCGCATCTACTTCTTTGAGGTCAACGCCAGTGTCAAAGGCCTCTGACTAACCAAGTTAGCAGATAATTGCAAACTTGGAGCAGTCATTGAATCCCCCCCAAGACAAGAACAACCTTTAGAAAGGTCTAAAACAAGCAAATGCTTAGTGCCAAAGAGATGTCTTAAAACTCAATACCAAGAAATGCATTATAGTACCTTTTGGGAAGCCAGCCACCTTGAGTAACTAGATCTGGGGTTGGTAGGAGAGCATCATGGGATAGGCACTGTGCCTCAAGCTACTCAAAGATCTTGAGCTTGAAAAGCGGCTGACTCGGAGCCGATCCATGTCATCAATAAAACAACCCTAAAAGTTGATTCACTAGTCAGGGGTCTGGGAACTCATGTAGATAGTAACCTTAATTTCAACCAACTTGCATCCAAGGTAGCAAGAAAATCATTCTATTTGCTCAATTTACAAGTAAAAGCATGTCATCTAGGTCCAGAGCGATCACTGTACTCATCTCTCATCAGGCCCATCATAAAGTATAATGTCCCCTTTGGAATGTACATGACCAGACATATGCAGCAACTGGGACATCCACTAAAGTTGCTTACAAAAAGAATACAGGGAATAAACAAACTGCAAAAAATAAAGAAAATGCAAAATGTCCTACATTGATCACCTCAAAGCCCTGTCTGTTTACTCTGTATCATACAGACAACTGAGACGTGATCTTTGCCTGGCATACAAGGCACTCCTGGATCCTATTTTGATGAACCTTTTGCACAGCCACAAAACAAACAGCATCAGAACTACTAGATCAAAATACCTACATTTTGCTTGCAGCATTAATAGGACATGTTGAAGAGACAGATAGTATCTCAGAGAATTCCCATTCTCTAGAACAGGCTCCCCATCCATATGAAGCAGAGTTCCTTCCTAATCCTATTTAAGCACGACTTGGACCAATGGATGGGCAATCGAAATTTACCCCTGGTCTGGTGCCTATTTCTCTGATGGACAGAGGCAGTCAGTAAATCATCCCTATATAAATCAGATTTGTGGGTCACATTTGGATTGCATGGTTAGACTTATAAGGATGTTAGTGGTTCATAGCCTAGTGTGCACTTATGAACCTATGAACCTGTGAACAAAAAATACTGTGAATTTGGAAAGCAAGCTATCTCATCTAGAAAAGCAGAAATGTGACATTCTAGAATGGGAGCAATACTAATGTTGAGGTCACTCGTTCCACTGGTTAGATAGGTAGGAGATAATAAATTAGTTCATTGGATAGATTGGGCAGACCTTCTATCAGGCATCTACTGATCAACTGTTTCATGCCATGGTCTGTTTGAGGGAGTCCATTAATTTTTATCTAAAATGAACTTATCGAATATCAACTTATCTAGAACAGCAAAACTCAAAATAAATAAATAAATAAAAAACAGAACAAGTATTTTTTTGCAGGGGAGTTGTACGCCCCACCAAGCGGGGGGCTTTGCCCTCCATATCTCTCTAGTATATACATATAACAACTCGATAATCACACTACAGTGGAAGAAGGTAAAAATAGTGAAAGCTCAGCACCAGCTCGCATAGTCCAAGATGCAGTAATAAAGCAAACTGCATCATTACTTAAACATCAGTAAGAAAACCCATACCAGTGAAACATAAACCATTTTACTCTTTACTAAAACATTTGTTCTGGTTTTTTTTTTTTTTTTTTTGATGGTTTAAATAAGTTGAGTTTGGATAACTTGACTTTTGAGAAGTTAAATAAAAAGTAGTTCACCCATTTGAAGAGATCATGTTATAGGTTCATAGATTAGTACTAGGCTAACTGCCCTTGTGGGCCATTTTAAGCCTAGACAATTATCCCTTGTGAGACTCAAACCCTGCAGCTTGTGCTTGTAAGGCAAACACCTTTACCATTATGCCACCCTCCCAACCCTATACATCTAGATATGATTTATTTATGATTTATTTGATGGATTGATTGAATGATTTGCATTTGTTTACCGGGAAGGTCCAGTGGGCCAAAAAATTAACCCATTTTCAGTGGAGGCCTAGGGAGAAAAGCTTCACAATAAAATGAACAAAACACTATATGAAAGCATCCACAATAAAATGAACAATAAACATAATGAAGGCATAGCACAGTAAATACTTAACGTTCACAATACACAATACCTAATATAACATACACAATGCCTAACATAACATAGATTGCAGTACAATAAATAATATGAATAGTGCAATAAGAGCCAGGGTACAGTATTACTGTAATATTAAGGATTTGGTGTATTAAACAAGAAAATATCATGAGGATTTAACCAGGAATAGGTGGGGAATATAACAGGCAGTACCAACAGTCTTGTTAAGCAGGAGTTAACAGTTATAAAAGGGGTTATCTAAGAGGAACAAAGACAGGGTAATGAATAGGGGAGAGTCAGGTTTTGGGGGGGTGATATTTTGGCACATGTGCACAAACAATTCCTCTAAACTATCCCTAGCCTCCTCTTTTCTGCTACCATCTCTTCTGTATAGAGCCCCCCCCCTCCTTACCAATATCCAGTCCTCTCTGAAATTAAAAGAAGTCTTGTGATTTCATCGATGGCTTGGTCGTTTTTTTTTTCTTTTAAGCAATCTTCAAGTGAATTAAACTTATTGCAGATGCCACTAACAATGAAGGCAGCAATATTCAATGCGCTGTATTTTTCAAAGATAATAGCTGGGGGCTATGGATTAACTCAATATCTTTTAAGAGTAGTAAAAATAAGGACAGGTCAGAAAATTCCTAACAGTATTAGTGTAGACAACAGTTAGAATCTCTCTACTTATTTTAGGGATATCTCCCTTTGTCTCCAGATGCCCCAATTACATTTTAGGTGCTATAATATTCATAGATGCCCATTATTTACAAGCTTGTAGCATAGGGTTAGCATAGTAGAACCTTGCATTCCTGCTGTTGTTAGTAATGGTTAGTAGATTTGGCCCATTTATTCTGTATTTGATGAAGTATTGAATGAAGGTGTTAGAAAAATATGTATTAATGTATATGTTTAGTGCTTATTAGAAGCTAAAAAGGTTAACACATTTCATTCTATTTTATGTACAGCTTAATTCTGTATGGAATTACAAGATGCTTTTCAAACTGCAGTATGCTTTCTGAAATTGCAAGATGCTCTCTGACCTAGTATTTGCTAGCACAGCAAAATTCATGTTTATGCCTTTTGGAAATTTACTGAGAAGCAGGTGATTATCTGCTAGGTCAGGAAAATGAATGAATAGTGAATGAATAGAACAATACTGTTTTCTATAATGTGATTGAATATGAACAATCAGCTCTGTTCGTGTTATGAGAACATGCACAGCTGCGGAAAAGAAAAGATACATCAAACAAAGACTGCTTGAAGAAATGAACTATAATCTGTACTTGCTTTGTGCTCAAATTAGCCATAGTACCTTGAATGGTAACATTGCATAGTGAGCAGTCATATCTGACCGGTGGTCATCAAGGCCATGTTGTTTTTCTTAGGAAGTTTTTTTTGTAAACTTGATATGCCAGCAGAAAATCATGGACAAACAGCTGCTATGAAATAATATTGAAAGAACTTGTGATTTATTACATCAGCTTAGTAGGCAATGCCTTGTAAGAAATGTATAAGAATAGCTTCACTTCCTGATTCTAGTTAGACAAACTCTGTATTAGCACGTTTTGTCTCCTTGCTGCAAGATTAAAGTGCCTTAACCTGAACCTGCCATGTGTTGATCATTTTGAAGTTATTTTTCCTTTGACAGATTGGCCCTTCGGACCGGAAACTCTCACTTCACCTCAGGTCAGATGGGCCAGGTGGCATGAAACCGTACGGGGAAGAAACCACATTTGTTCTTCTGCTTTGAAAGACCTCCGACTGACTTGTTGTTCAAAAGAGGCCAGCCACTTTTCTGATCTGCGACTGGAGGGTGAGTTAGCATATGAACCAGAGACGGTCAATCACGGAGGCTCAGGTAAGGTGAGATTTACCTTTTTTTCTGTTTTAGATGAGGGACTTGATTTGAATCATCTGTCAGGAGATTTGTTTTGTATAAGTCAGAGACAGAAAGATTGCAGTCTTGTCATAGATCAGGGAAACAGAATAGGTAAGACAGTTATTCTAGATAAACTGTGAAATAGAAAATCATGGTACCACATGAAAATAAGAAGGGTTACGTAACATTTTTCAACAGTCAGAACAATATGGGTAATAAGTGCACAAAATGTTCCCAAGACCCACCGCTAACCAAAGATGCAAAATATATGCAATTACAGCGTGCCGACAATGTTAGATACTATACAAAATGGGTTAATAAATATGAATTTAATGGTAAATTAGAAAAATCCTCGCTTATTAAACTTATCAAACAGCTTAAAACTGACGCAAAAGGTCAGGTAAAAAATCAACGTCAATTAGGCATTCCTCAGGCACACAGGTGGATTGAGGAAGCAAACCGTAGGGAACAAAAAAGTAATAATTCAAAAGCTATGCTTCTAGATAAAGAAGACAATAATTTGGTAATAGCATCAGCCCCTCCACCCCCTCCGCTTCCCACACCAGAATATGAAGCGAGTGGACAACCTGGTCCACCTCTGCTATACCCGGCTGCTACTGCAAAGCCAAGACCGTATGTTAGAGATCCCATCGAGACTAGGTCTCGAACACGTAACTTAAGAGGGGATACTGAGTTATATGAAATAAACAAAAATTCATGAACTATGAGTGAAGAAGAGATATGTCCACTCATAGAAGTACAAATCCTCAGGCAGGACAGGACCCAACTCTCCTAGTATATAGACCGTGGACACCGGAAGACATCCGGAAAGCCACAGAGGGAATTCCCCATCCAAAAGTTAATTTTAGAAAATTCTTAGAAGACTTACAGGGCATGAGGTTAAGTTATCACTTAAATGGAGAAGAAGTAGAAAAAGTAGTTAGACAAATCGTAGGTCCAGATTGGCACATGATCAGTGGCAACTGGAATCTCCGTGACGCAGAACACAAGCCACTCCCACATAGCAACGCAGAACTGGATAACAGAGTGAAAGGTCTAACATACCGAATCTTTGAGAAGTGGAAGCCTAGGGCAGACTGGACTTGCATTAATCAACGCATTCAATAGGAAGGTGAAACTGTTGACAGATATTATGCTAGATTATTAGAGTGTTTTAATAACCATTATAGAATGCAGGTACCTGAAGACCAAACACATGATTCCCCATATGAGCAGCAACTAAAGAATGCATTTTTGAAAGGCAGTATTTTGCTTATAAGCAGCTTTATTACAAAGCACATGGTAGACCATCGTACGAGTAGATTACAGTCACTACTTGAATATGCTAGACATGCTATGCTAGAAAGGCATTTTAACAGTAAAAAGAAAATGAAAGCCCAAGTATTTTCTGTAGAAGATGGAGCAGAAGTTTATGTAGTACAGTCCGGAAAAAAGGGCAAGAAAAATGCCCAGAGAAATAAACAATCTGACAAATGATCAGAAGAGTTTGAAGAGAGAAAGAAAAGGGGTGAATGTTTTAAGTGCGGAAAGAAAGGACATTTAGCAAGGGACTGCAAACAAAACAGGAAGGTAGCCATGGAAGATAAGGAGGCTGAGGACTGACTATATGATAGTCAAGAATCACTAGAAGGGAATAACCAAGAAAAGACAAATGCAAATGTGATAGAGGGAGTAGAGAATGTGATAGAAGAAATAGAGGAAGTACAAGAAATCACAGATGGTGAAGAAAGTGAAATTTTGGACTTAGCATTATTGAGCCTAGAGCTCTATTTAGCAGACACGAAACCAGAAGTTACACTTCTGGTAGAGGGGAGGGAAGTTAAATTCCTGTGTGACTCAGGGGCTTCACGAACCCTGATACATCCTTCCAAACTACCAGAAAATTCAGAATCACTTGATTACATATTAGTGAAAGCAGCTAATGGACAGCTGTATCGGGAGCCACTCTCCCATAACATAGCAATAACTGACCCTGTTTCAGGGATGACCCAGAAAAGCAAAATTGTTGTTTCTGCAAAATGCCCAGTAAATCTTTTGGGCAGAGATCTTATGCAAATATTTGGCATAGCAGTAGTTCCGACTATGCAGGGTATGGAAGCACAGCGACAAATGGATACTTTTGTGGTGCGACCGGAGGGTGAAACATTTTATTGGTAGATCCAGGACTTAGTCACGACTGGTCCAGGGGCAGTAACCGAAGAACTGATGAATGTAGCCATCAGTAAGTCCCCCTCCCTTGACACTGATAAACATTTGTTGCCCTGTACTCTGTATTATTGTAGCACACCAGGACCTGATAAGGAATATGAGCAAGAACTGTTTAAAAACCATGCAAAGAGATTAGTATTACGTAATCTGTACTGGGGGAACAGTGTAGTTAGCTGTTCATTGCCCCAGGAATTCTTTGCACTCTATAAATCTAATCAATTACCACATGTTAGTTTAACTAAGGACAAGAATGTGAAATGGGTAGATCTAGGAGAAAAAGTCACAAAGTGGGAAAAACAAACAGAGTTAGAATTGTCAGAACAGGGAGTACAGAAGCAGAAGTTAAATTGGATAATGCAGACACACCCAGCTGTACACTTGCAGTCTAGCGAGGACAGCTGATTAGCACTCTTACTAGAAGTGGAAGAAAAAGCTTTACGGAGCATACCAGAAACTCTCTAGTCAACAGGGAAATCAGATGTAGGACTAATTCGTACAGCAGGACCAGTTACTATTATGCCAAAATCAGCATTTAGACCTCAAAAGAGACAGTATCCCTTAAGAAAGGATGCAGAAGTAGGAATCAAACCTATAATAGCAGCTTTACTTAAGGAAGGAGTACTGGTAGAATCTCCCGATTCACCATGTAACACACCCTTATTTCCTGTCAGGAAAGCAAATGGAGAATGGCGTATGGTCCAAGATTTACAAGCTGTAAATGATGCAGTAATACCTAGAGCACCTACGGTGCCAGATCCACACACCCTATTAAATGATATGAAGCCTCAACAGAAGTATTTTTCTGTGGTAGATATTAGCAATGCGTTCTTTTCGATACCGATACACCCTGACAGCAAACATTGGTTTGCATTCACATTTCAGGGGAAAAGGTATACATACACGCGACTACCACAGGGGTATTGTGAAAGTCCAACAATATTTGCAGAAGAGATGGCAAGCAACTTGGTGTGATTTAGCCCACCAAGAGGCAGCCAAATTTTACTTTATGTAGACGACATCCTGCTGGCAGCCCCCACCCAGCAAGAATGCAGAGAAGATACCATAGCATTACTACAATTTCTAGCCACTCAAGGACATAAAGTAAACAAAAACAAATTACAGCTTTGGAGAAAGCAGGTTAAATACCTGGGATATGTAATATCCAAAGAAGGTAGAACATTAGATGAAGATAGGAAAATAGCAATTTTACAAGCACCCAAACCGACTACCAAGAAGGAAATTATGTCCTTCCTGGGCACGACTAATTTCTGTCGGAGTTGGATTCCAAATTATGCCTTGGCGTCTGCTCCACTGACCAACTTGATATACAAAAAGCCTATGGCAGCACAAGATTTATTACAATGGACACCAGAAGCAGAATCAGCTTTCTGTAAACTGAAACAACTGATAGCATCCTCATCAGTTTTAGGATTACCAAACTATCATAAACGTTTTTTTCCAAATTGTAGATTGTAAGCAAGGTTACATGACATCAGTGTTAACACAGCAACATGGGGATAAGCAATGCCCCATAGCTTATTATTCATCACAGCTGGACCCAGTGGTGCGATCCCTGCCCCACTGTGTACAAGCAGTAGTTGCAGCTGCAATGGCAGTACAGGCTTCGGTCTCAGTAGTGTTGTTCCACCCTCTCACATTGAGAGTGCCTCATGCAGTTGCAATTATTTTACTGCAAGAGAAAGTAGCATATCTTTCTCCTGCTAGACATCTTTCCTGTATGACTATACTCTTGAGCCAACCACATATGACAATTGAACGATGTACAACTTTAAATCCATCTACCTTGCTCCCGACCCCTGCGGATGGCACACCACACAGCTGCCTGCAGGAGATTGAGCAAAAGACACTGCCTAGAAAAGATCTAATGGATGTTCCCTTGGATGATACCGAGGTGACATATTACGTGGACGGCTCATGTAGAAGGGGTCCTACAGGACAGAACCTAGTGGGGTATGCAGTAGTTTCTGATACTGAGATTTTAGAAGCAAAGTCTTTACCACACAACTTATCTGCACAAGCAGCAGAATTGATTGCCTTAACAAGGGCATGTACCTTGGCAAAGGGTAAATGTGTGAACATTTTTACTGACAGCCAGTACGCTTTTTCTACTGCACATGTTTTTGCACAACAGTGGTAAAATAGAGGAATGATAACATCTACTGGTAAACCGATTAATCATGCGCAGTTTATTTTAGATTTGTTAGAATCCATTCAGTTACCTCAGAAAGTAGTTATTTGTAAATGTGTAGCTCATACCAAGCAACAAGATAGAATTTCAAAAGGTAATGCGAGAGCTGATACAGCTGCAAAGCAGGCAGCTTCAGCTTCAGAAGTATTTCTTTTGAGTGAGGAATTACAACCTACTGAGATTTTAGATTTAGAAATGTTGAAAACAATGCAAACACTCACTATGAAAATAGTAAAACAGAAATGGATAAAAAGAGGAGCAATTCTTGAGAAAGGGCTGTACATCTCCAAAGAAGGAAAACCAATTTTGCCGTCTAACTTGTTTAGATATGCAGCTTTGCTGAGCCATGGGCAGTGCCATGTCTCAACAGGGGGGGTGGTACAGCTAGTGAACCGAGTGTTCACTGCATATGGATTTACAAACTACACAAATTTTTTTTGTGCAGCATGCCATGTTTTTAACAAGCATCATGCATAAGGGGCGTTGAAGCCTAAGCAAGGGAGTTTCCCAACACCACCGTACCCGTTCCATACTATCTGTATGGATTTCATAGAACTAAACAAATGTGAAAATAAGAAATATTGTCTTGTCATTATAGATATGTTTTCCAAATGGGTGGAAGATTTTCCGACCAAAAATCCAGATGCAGCTACTGTTGAAAAAGTCCTTGTTAAAGAAATTATTCCTAGATTTGGCATACCAGAAAAGATCTACAGTGACAATGGCACACACTTTGTAAATCAGACTATACAACAGTTGAGCCGATATTTCAGAATTTCCTTAAAGAACCATTGTGCATACCACCCCCAATCTGCAGGATTAGTAGAGAGGCATAACAGGGTTTTGAAAAACAAACTTAGGAAATTGATTAGTGAGATGCAAAAGAACTGGTTGCACTGCCTGCCTCTGGCACTGTTGAGCATGAGAACTGTTCCAAATGCAAAGGGGTTAACTCCTTTTGAAATACTGTTTGGGAGGGCATATTATATACCTCAGTGGAAACCTCTCATGCCTGCAGACCAGGAGGCCAACAGTTCACTTGCAGAATATATGAGATGACTTTTAAGTAATAAACAACTTTTGCAGTTGAATTCTGTTTCAGATAAAGAATAAACCAGACCATAGGAAGCAGCAGTAGTCCCAGGCACGTGGGTCTGTGTGAAAGTTATCAAGAAGAAGAATTGGACCACACCGAAGTGGGAAGGGCCGTACCAAGTGCTACTGTCAACACCCACTGCAGTCAAGATCGCAGAGCGAGCGTCCTGGATTCATCTGACACACTGTAAATTGGTTACAAACTTTGAACTGGACAAAAAACTTGTTACTGTTACACAAGAACAAAATGACCAGATACGGAGCAAATAGAAATGTTGGACAACCTCAGAAGTATTGCATGATCATTCTGTTGGCCATACTGATAACATTAATCTTTTTGTTGTGGCCTTTCCTTTTTCCAGCCACACAAGCTGAACTGAATAAATGAGATTTGTTACTTATAGACTGGCATCCAAACTTTAACACTTACCAAGCAATTAAATATGTGTATGCTGAAACTTTTAATGTTTCGAATTGCTGGATCTGCACAGCTATACCAACAGCATACAGGGGATTATTAATGACTGCTGTCTCCTTAGTGGTCAATGAGACCTGGGAAAATTTGATTTTTGATACTACAACTGTGAAATCACAAGACAAAATAGCATTGTACCTGCCTGTTACACAAAAGGGAATTGTATGTTTTTTACAAAAATGATACTGTACAGGTGGGTTGGAGCAATTGTAATGTGACTGTTCCTTACAAATGTTATATCAAAGCTAATAATGCAGGTTATATTTGTGATACAAACTATGACTCATATTTTGAACTTATGCACAAAACGGTTGATGAAGTGCAATGTAATCCTGTTCTTTTTAAACAATTATCTATCATTGATAAGAAAATGTTTCATGCAGGGCAAGTATATATTAATACTAAAGTAGGGAATTGTTATTTTGTGTGTGGGGGAAAAAGGCATACAAATGGTTACCTGAGAACTGGTCCGGCAGTTGTTTTTTGGGTTACCTGGTTCCGGCCATACGACACACTGCAGTTTTGCCTCAGGGAAGAATTTGAAATGTCAGAGAGGTCACCAAGAAACCTGGAAATTCAATCAAGAGACCTGAGAATCCAATTGGATGAATTGAAGCAGGCTGGAGAAACCATAACTCCGTGAAAAATAAAGATAAACTGACACACATGGACTTGAGTTACACTATCATATCATGGGCAGGTATAGCCCCTGCATATGGCGCAGTGAAATCGATTTGGGAGCTGAGAAAACTGTCCAAACCTCTCGAAGTAATGAGCAATGCAACTTTTTCTGCTCTTGAATTAGTGACTGATGAACTGAACACTATGAGAACTGTGGTGCTTCAAAACCGCATGGCTCTCGACTTCACCCTAGCAGCGAAAGGTGGTATGTGCACTTTAATAAAAGAGGAGTGCTGTTCGTATATTCCTGACAACCAGCATGAGATAAACGACCATCTTGAGGTGATTCAGCAAGTGTCGGCCATGACCAAACCAGGCCCAAACCCACTGACAGATTTTTTCCAGAGTTTGTTTGGGGGGTGGGGTAGCATCCTAATGAACATCCTGATTGCCATCTGTGTGGGATTACTCCTATTAGGAGTGTGTGTTTGTTGTGGTATTCCCTGCATGAAAAGATTAATCAAAGATTTTATAGACATGTCGGTTTCTGAGACGTATCAAAGTACTGAAATTGAAGAACTGTTAAAAAATGAAACACTTTCATAAGTTTAAACTGAATGACTCTCTTAACAGCAAATTCTGAATAGAAAGAGGTTAGGAGAAGAAGCAACTGTTTATGCTTTTGAAAATAGAATAAAAAGTATTAACAGGGGGGAAATGTTAGAAAAATATGTATTAATGTATATGTTTAGTGCTTATTAGAAGCTAAAAAGGTTAACACATTTCATTCTATTTTATGTACAGCTTAATTCTGTATGGAATTACAAGATGCTTTTCAAACTGCAGTATGCTTTCTGAAATTGCAAGATGCTCTCTGACCTAGTATTTGCTAGCACAGCAAAATTCATGTTTATGCCCTTTGGAAATTTACTGAGAAGCAGGTGATTATCTGTTAGGTCAGGAAAATGAATGAATAGTGAATGAATAGAACAATACTGTTTTCTATAATGTGATTGAATATGAACAATCAGCTCTGTTCGTGTTATGAGAACATGCACAGCTGCGGAAAAGAAAAGATACATCAAACAAAGACTGCTTGAAGAAATGAACTATAATCTGTACTTGCTTTGTGCTCAAATTAGCCATAGTACCTTGAATGGTAACATTGTATAGTGAGAAGTCATATCTGACCGGTGGTCATCAAGGCCACATAGTTTTTCTTAGGAAGTTTTTTTTTGTAAACTTGATATGCCAACAGAAAATCATGGACAAACAGCTGCTATGAAATAATATTGAAAGAACTTGTGATTTATTACGTCAGCTTAGTAGGCAATGCCTTGTAAGAAATGTATAAGAATAGATTCACTTCCTGATTCTAGTTAGACAAACTCTGTATTAACACGTTTTTGTCTCCTTGCTGCAAGATTAAAGTGCCTTAACCTGAACCTGCCATGTGTTGATCATTTTGAAGTTATTTTTCCTTTGACAGAAGGGTAGTAACACACTGATTTATCTGTGAGGTCACTGTGAGGTCATTTTAGGAAGTACTGATAGGGACTGATGTGAACAAAATAATTATAAAGCAGAGAAAACTGGTATGGGTTGGTTGGGGTCTGACACACTGTTATATGCAATATATTGTGTAGAAGCATAGGCAAAGTTCAAAGTCACTATGCCATACACAACTGAAAAAATCTTGGAAAGAATTCTGTAAGGTATCTAATGTATTTTTTCTATTATTGCTATTTATTTTAGTATTAAATTTCAAGTCAGATTTGGCTCCCCCAGAGGTACATTCCAGATAGACTTTAAAATAAAACCAGATCAGGCATTGCCTTATAGAACAGAGTCCACCTCTTAGTAACAGCAAGATAAAGAATATAACAGTCCCTCAAACGTTTCTGAATAGTTCAGGCTTTCCAGTCCATATTTGTAGGCAGGAGTCATTGTACCTTTACAAGTACTTTTGGGTGGCTGGTTCAAAGTGTACAAAATGTGACATTGCATTCAACAATGTGGTTGATCTACAAGGTATAAAGTGATACTGTGATCTCCACAGTATTACTAGACATGTCCCTCATAATTAGAGGTGCTGCAGAATATGCTTTTCTGACTAAACTAAATGGTGTTACTTTATTAAACATTCCTTAACTGAGAAGGCTTTGTCCTAGATGTTATTTGTCCCAGTCCCCTTCAGTAAACACATCACACCAAATGACATTTGACGACCTTTATTAAATTTCCATAACATAGCTTTGATCACCAAATTTATTAATTACAACTATTCATAATATAATTGATTCTAAACACAGAATAACATCATTGTAATGTTAATCAGGGCAGCATATCTACTCACCCTGCCCCAGTAAGCAGTGTCCATATCTCTGCTCACTTACTTTACTTATGAACCAGCATCCCATTTCACTTCATACACCATTCATTGAATTACCTTCCACCAAATAAGCAGCATCCTTACCTCAGCTTGCTTATCTATTCAGCAAGCTTCCTCCAACTACTCATTTTCCTTTCCCCAGATCCTTGAAATGAACATCCGGACACCAGAGGGGGAACAGAAGAGGGCAAGCCTAGCCCTCTTCTCCACCAACCAGCCTGACCAGGCTGTTACCCCTCCCTTCTACCCAAAATTGTTCAACCCACTACTTCTCATAAAGGGAAGGGTCAAGCCAAACATCATTCGGTGTACCCATCATCTGTAAAGCACCTTAGAATCCCATCATAAACCCGCCTTGCCATACCATCACTGAAACACACCCTAATGAAACTAAATAAAGTGGGATTACCATGACCCCATTGTACCACCGTAACATCCACCCAGAGAATACATACGCTTTTAGCCCACTTCCTTCAAAGCTGAAATCATGGCTCAACCTAAACGGGTTGACAACCTATAACCACAACAAAAACCACAAACTATAACCCCTTGAACTCAAATTGGCACCCAGTCAAAACAACTAGTATCAAGTCTCACACCCAGGACCCTGTCAACTGTAGCATATCAGCTTAACCAACTACCCAGTTCTAGATGCGCAACAACTCAATTACCATAGGGAATAGTCTAACTCCAAAACTTTAATGTCTTACATTAGATGACAGAAAACCAGCACCCCTTGTACTAGTTCCTGAAAACTCTCCTATGCTCAGCAATGATATACTCTATGTGCCCAGCCATAAACACCCCCAATTCACTCATTACCCAACCATTCTTAACCACTGTTTTTCCTTGGCCTTTCACCTTGAAAGTTCTCTTCCTTATGTTACCTATACCACTAGTAGGTAATCAAGACCAGTCCTACCACTGCCTTATCCTGCAACCAAGCTTCATTTAAACTTTCTAACTCCCCAGTAACAATGCACCAAGTTTCTAAAACTACCCAACACAGCCACCTACCTACCATGCTTCCTAAAATCTTATCCACAAAATTCACCCAAACCCAAAGTGAAATGATCCTTGTGCTATTCTGTAAAACCTTAACCTGGTATGTAATATTAACACTACTTACTCAAGGGACAAATTTGTCACCTCAAAGATACCACCCATTAGGAACAAACTTCAGCATCCTGCCAAACACCTCATTAGCCCTTCCTCCACATAGGGTTCAAACAAATGGATGAGTGAATACAACCACCCCAAGGTTCCAAGAAAGCAAGGATTGAACTTCACTGGCTTGCAGGAGGTGTAGGGCTGTAGCCTAATAAGTTCCCGTGCTCCTATGAACATCATGACTCTACTCAACCTGTGGGATCCCCACACTCCCCATAAACCGTCCCTGACAGTTTTTTCCTTGCCCCCACCTACCTCTTCCTTACTTTCCCCCATACTAATGGAATAATCCACTCCTACAAATTAAACACAGAGCTCTAACATGCCTTACTAAGGTGATTACTCAGACCATCCTTGTGCCCCATTCCAGTGGCAAAAACATCCATTCTATCAAAAGATCACCTTGCAAATCCCCTTTTCAAGCCACCGCATGATGCCTTCTGCACTTCAGCAATCTGCAAAGAAAAGAAAAAATAATAAATTCTGTGTGCACACATACCAATAATTACTTAACATGGAGGCACTGACAAGGACCCCTGCCACCCCACCAAGTGTTTGCCAAACTCTGCACCAAAGTATGGCACCAGCCCCCCCTCCCTTTTTTTTAATACTATGAGTCATATCCCCTTGGACAAGAGTGATAAGTACTACCCACAGAAAAAGAGCCAAACTTGTCTAGCTTATAGCCATCCCTGAGCCAGTAGCCTAACAACTTCCTAAGATACTAAGAGTGCTGTGACTCACTCCACCTACCTGAACCCTGTCCACATTGACATGCCTTAATGAGCACTAAATAAAATGCATTACCTGTAACCGCGTCAAGCCCACTGTGGGAACCCAAACTCTTATCTATAGCCAATGGCTGTTGCTCCCTTTTACTATTGAATGCAAATGCCCAAAAGCAGGGACAACTTTCATCGTTAATCTAACATACTGAATGGTTAACAGAACAAATTGTACAACCAATTAACCCTGAGATCACAAACTCAAATGCCTGTCCTTCTCTGACTAGCAGTGTAAATCATCTGCCAAAACTCAATAACTTTAAAATCCACTTACTTCCATCAGTAACTGTCACCCACTTGTGCTCCCCATGTGTATCCTCCTCGCTCGCCACTGCTTCCATCATCTGCAAATTCACTGTGTATATCCACAACTGGTACTCGGCCCTCCACCATCTACAAAGAAAAAGACAAAAGTAAACCCTCTAATATGTAAAGAGAAGGCTCCACTTTATACCCACCTTATCCAAATTACAGCCACAGTGTTCCAAGACCCCATCTGTAAGAAAGAAAAAGACATGTAAATCAGGAGGGTGAATATGTCAGCATAACTGAACAGCAAGTGCAAAGACAGCAATAACAAGTAACACTGATGAAATTTCACAGAACCCAGTAAACAGCTGCCAACACCACGAGATCTTAAACCTCCCCTTCCCCCCTTTCTCGATGTTACTGCTTAACATATATGTGCAGCCTGCCTGTAATGTGTCTCACACTCAAGCCTGGGAAACAATCACATCACCTCACATCCTAGCCCATGGAAAAAAAGGTCACTTCATCATAGAACAACACCCAACAGGATAACGCGGTCATTGCTACCCTACCACCAGCAACAGTTGCTACGCCAAAGAACTCTTGCACCAGTAACCTCATTGGATACAGTTAAACTCGCTCCCTCCACCTAAACTCATAAGCTTAGTATCCATTAGTTCTCTACCACCACAAGTGTTATATCCGGACAATTCAACCGTAAGTAAACAAGGATTTGCACTACCTGTGAAAACAGAAGCCTTAATAACATGCAAGTGCCTACTTCCCACCTCAAGCAACAAGCATGCTAGATTTATGTCCCTAACAAGGAATACAATGTACATAATCACTTCCAAATCCACCAGCAATACCTCCGCAAGCCCCACTCATCATCCCTTTTTACCATCCGATCACTAGAAAACCAACAGGACAATCACTCATGAACAGTTGGCAAAGCTACAATGTTAAGATCTCTGAATGCTCAGTAAAGTGGTCTTAACACGATAATAACAGCAAGTTAGGTATTCTTAATGAATAATATGTTGAAAAGCACCAAAAATCACAGGGCAGTACCTGGTCAAAGCATGTGGTCACATCCGTCAACCACGGTGAGAACAAAGGCAGGTACTAGAAACATGCACCTCAAGGACGCCATTTATTAAAAGCATATTTACACAATCCACATAATAAAATAATTTTAACACTTATCTACAGCTGGCATTATTTTAAAGTCATTTAATGTTAGAAAGTGCAATACATTGGGTACTAATGGTAACTGCGTTATACCACGCATGTAATCAACAGTTCATAATCGTATGCATTTACAAGGAAAGACAGCATCCCAAAATATCTCTAAAGGCTCAATGTGGCTTGAGGCATTTCTATCCAATCAACTGTCACAGCTACACTTACTTGAATGTCAGCATATTGGTTTAAAATGTATAATGATAAAACTAGGAATTACCAAGTCTGCACTGCTAATCTATTATAGTTTTAAAATTACTATGTTGCTCAGTGCAAGAATAATTCAGGGTAGTAGGAGGAAAAGCCTAAAATTGTCACAAAATGTAGTAAATGCGACTTACTGGATTTAAAGCTGCATCTATGGGCACCTTCCATACCTCTCAACCTCCTAATGCAAGAAATCAAGCCTGACGTAATGCGGGGACAAATAAACCACACTGGAGCACCTTTTCAGACATTGCTCTTTCAAACCTAGAAATTCGTTGGAACAATCAGATTTTTGTTAGCATGCATCTTGTGGAAGATACGAAATCTGAAACTCAAACACATGTCACAGTGATTCAAAACTCATTCTGTGAAAATCTGTACAATTGAGAGGCTCGCACCTACCAAATGAAAACTGTCAGGTAACACAGGAAGGCTTTCTCATGACTGCCAAACAGCGGGCGCCCACAGCTTGCAAAATTACCACCACTGATCTGGCTGTTACCCCAACTGACACGAGATGTTGCCAAACAACCACTATCAAAGTGAAACTGAGTGCAAGGACCCTCCCCCAACCTGCAAGCATGCATGGTCCACCAAGTGACAGCACCACAGTGCTCCATCTGCCAAGAACAACCGGTGCAGCAGACTTCACAACTGCTAACTCTAATTTCCTTTCTTTTTTTTTTTTATTCAGTGTTAGCTTCTTCTAGAAAAGTAGCTGAAAAAATGTTTGGCAACCTTTAGAGAATGTAGTTCCAGAGGCGTGATGCGCAGCGCAACGCATCCTGCATGAATATACAAGTAACATCACAACCAGATTTTCCTCCCAGTAGGCCCAGAACAAGGCATGTCTCAACATCTCCCCTCAAAGACTCCATGGCAGATGATATCTTTCAGCAGATGATTTTGTTAATAGCAAATTTCAGTGGTCTTGCATAATTCATCATTCTCTGCAAATGCCTTCAAGACTGTAAGCAGGGCTGTAGTCTGACACCAAAGCCACAACAAAACCAAGATGGTTCTTTTTTTTCTTTTTTTTTTCTATACTTACCAATACAACCACTGGCATGCCAATGCACTCACCTCACCACTCAGAATACTCCAGGAAGCAGGATCCACTCGGCAGACCAGAAAGGCAGCTTATCCGCCATTACTACGGAAGCCCTCCCCTCAGTGTCTGAAAGCCCGCAAACACAAAACACCATCAATGAAGCTTCCCAGCACCACTACCCTCACTTGACCTACTGTTCCCACCAATGCCCTGCAACATCGCTACTCCACAGCCCTACCAACCTAGAGGAAAACTTTCTTACCATTTGAGCAGGTGAACAGCACAATGAATCTCCACCAATGAGCCCCCCCCCCCGCGACAATGTACAAATCCCCCACTCTCCTCGCAGCCATCCTCCATATGCGCACCAGCCAAACAAGACAGCCAGCCATGGACCACCAAAGAAAGATGACACAAAACCTCCACCAAACGGATTCCACTGTCCACATTCACTCCCACTCATCACCAGCACCATCTGCACAAGGCAATCCACCAGCCGCAATGAAACCAGGACACTCTAACTTCCCCTAGGCACTCAAATCAAGACCGGCAAAGTTGCAAACTCTCTTCCCTTCCCCTTTCTTTTTTTTTTTTTTACATTAACCAAGACAGTCGCCATACAAAACTGCAGCTCCTGCCAACCACAATATCGTATCATTGATCAGACCTACCAACTCCTCACCAACCACAGTCCAAGGCCTAACTGCACCACAATAACCCTAGGTCGTCATGGACATACTTGCTGCAAGGACAGCAAGTTCACGCCAAAATGCTATTGCTTAACCCAACTACACTAGACTAAACCTCTTAAGCCCTTCCCCATCATTATCTCATTTCTTCCCAGCCATCCCTGCCTCCACTTAACCCTTTCACCTCCCCAATCCACTTACCCCCTAATATCAACCTAACCCCCCCATGAAGATGTCCCAAGACAACTTGGTTTGTTGCCAAACTTCATTTGCTTTAATAGAGTCTAAAATATTTTATACAAAGCTATAGTTTAACCTGTGGTAGTGTAGCATGTTTTATAAAGTACTTCTTTTTTCTTTTTTCTACTGTTTGTAGGAAGTATACAGTTAAAAATGTTGTATACTATTGTCTACAATTTGAATGAACATAAAAAGATTACAACAGATGTAAGAACACCACAAACTCTATTTATTAAGTGCTTTGTCCACAATTCTTTTAATGAAGGTATTAACATTTCTTTTGAAATATTTATTTCCCTTTTGCTAAATCTTACAATGATATATGTATGTATGTATATATTGTCAGTAAAGTTGAGGACATTACTACTTAACCAAGTATGATATATTTTTTAGATATTTTAAATTTTATCAATCTGTTAACCAGGTAAGCTCAGTAAAGACAAGTGTCCCTTTTCAGAGGCAACCCAGGAATATTGTCTGCTCAATTGACTTGCTCAGAGACACACAGTAGGCAAACAGAGATATAAGGAATCAAACCATGTAACCTTGACTACAGAAAATAGCTCAGTAGTAGCTTATAGCCTTAACAGTCTTTACTAACTGCCATAGAAATGTAACATCTTTTACTGAAGCAATTATGCTGCACAGTTTGCAGTTGTCAGCATTTTTATCTATAGCCCATTCCCCATTTTACAGCTAAACGTGTTGCATATTTTTGCACAAACTAATTTTTGCCCAGTTAATTACATCTGGATTGACATTTAATGCTTTTAATTTGTTAAGTATTCCCTTATGCAGAACAGTGTCAAAAACCTCATCAAGACCAAAATGTATTTTGCATTACTGTAATGCATCAAGAGTCAAAAGATCTCCCCCTAAATAAGGCATACTTTTCCATAGGTAACAGAAGTGGGCTGTTTTTGCTATTCTGGACAAGCTCCTTGATCGGGTTCTTCCTAATTTTGTAGAATGCTGGTCAGGCTGATATATGTAAAATGGCTTCAATCTGAGTCTGTTGCCTTAAGTCAGGGACATGTCCATGGTAACATTTTTTGCCTAACATAATTTCATTTAAGTGTTCCTTGACTTTTTATAGGAAAACACAAAGTATGTTGTCTGGTCCCATGGAACCTGAGTTTGTAATTTTATTTGTGTCATGTCATCATGTATATAATTATATAAAGGGTGTCTGTACTTATTCCTGTAGTACATTTACATATTTATTTGCATATTATAAAATATGTTCAAAGTGTTTCTGCAGTCACATTTGCTGTGCACTGTGGTTGGCTGATCATTTTATTGCTTATTAGTAACGTTTTATTCACAAATTTCCTTTTCAAATTTCTGATGTAACAATTTCACCCTTCAAGACCAAGTTGTTTTCATAGGTAGATCACTGATATTTGATAAGAAATTAGAATGCTTTATTTACTTGTCTGTGAATAAGGTACTTTTTTGAAAGATAAGAAAAGTCCCTTTTTTTCTTTCATATATCATATTAATTATGCAATTCCTCTACAGAACTTTTCATTTAATATATCTCCATATCTGAGGTTTATTGGTGTGTGTGTGTGTGTGTGTGTGTGTGTGTGTGTGTGTGTGTGTGTGTGTGTGTGTGTGAGTGTGTGTGTGTGTGTGTGTGTGTGTGTGTGTGTGTGTGTGTGTGTGTGTGTGTATATATATATATATATATATAGATAGATATATATATATATATATATATATATATATATATATATATATATATATATGTTAATGCAGAAGTTAATAACACCATAAAAATTCACTGACAAGATCCTGAGTAGATTTATGTGGATCATTGATGAAGGTATTTCGGTCTGACTGTGTAAGCAGGTAATCTATTGCATCATGTATTCTGTTGATAAAGTCTATGAAGGATACCTTATTTATGACTGAGTTTCTTTTTATTCTTAGGCTACAGATGATGGTAACATGACCTGTATTAATTACAGAGGATATAACCATGTATGTAACCATGAGTCGGGAGTAAAAAGAAGATCCGAGGTTTGTCAGCATCCACCCAAATGGATTTTACATGAGCCATGGAATTTATAAACATAGTGTAGTGTTTCATGATGCAGCTGTGCACATAGTTCTCAAACTTCCATCACCAAAAATGCAGAGCGCTAGCTCTCACAATGTGGAAAAAATGGGCAAAATATGACATGCTACCTGTCAGAATGTGGAAAAATGGGCAAAATGTGGCACACTACATCTCACAATATGGAAAAATAGGCAGAACCTTGAACACAACCTCTCACAATGTGGAAAATGGGCAAAATGTGGCGCACTACATCTCACAATATGGAAAAATAGGCAGAACCTTGAACACAACCTCTCACAATGTGGAAAATGGGCAAAATGTGACACACTACCTCTCACAATGAGGAAAAATGGGCAAAATGTGGTACACTACCGCTCACAATGTGAAAAAATGGGTACAACCTTGAACATAACCTCTCACAATGTGGGAAATGGCAAAATATGATACACTATATCTCACAATGTAGAAAAATGGGCAAAATGTGACACACTACCTCTCACAATGTGGAAAAATGGGCAAAATGTGGCACAGTACCTCTCACATTATAGAACAATATGAAAGAATTAGTCTTTTGAGCTATTTGAGCTAAGCTAAAAGAGCAAACAATAGTAGTAAGAAATATTTGTAAAGTAAATGCCAAACAGTAGTAAAAAATCTTGTTGCGATCAAAATGTCTTCACTTTTTCAAGTTCTTCATACCAAAACAACAAATTTTCTTGTTGCAATTAAAAATAGCTTCACTTCTTGGTACCAAAACAACTTATCTTTATTTGGTGAAACTTATATGAAGAAAAAAAGTCACATTATGTAAGTATAATGAGAAAAAAATCAAAGTACATGTAAAGTGGAATAATTGGAAGCACTACAATAAATCTATCAAAGCATCTTCTACCCACCTATTTATATATCTGCCTATAAATCTACCATTTATGCTAAATCTAAAAATCTACTATTCTTGTTCAGTGACATAAAAATGTAGCTGGTTACAACTCATTAACAGCGAAGGTCTGTGGAGAAAAGCTCCAACAAATAATATAAGGCATCACAAAGGAAGGTAGTACCTACCTTGGAAGCAATATAAAGTGAATCACATAAAATATACACCTATTGAATAGCTGAAAAGCCAGGGTACAGGCAGTGGTGTAACAACATGCATAAAAGTTATGCAGGTAAAAGAAGAGAAGATAATAGACAAAGGAAAAAAAGAGATTAGAAATGAAGAAGTGATAATGAAGGTAAAGTATTTGCTAGTAAACAAGGAGTGGGTTGAAAGCGTGATAACTGTCGAATGAGGCAAGTAAGAGGTGAAAAAGAGAAAGGAGTCATTAATGCAATATTCTTTGTGCACTAAGTAAATCTTGACTCCTGCCATAAAGTGTAATCATAGTCTAAAAAATTTATGCAAAAATTATAAAATTTGGTTAATAACATAATTCCATCCACATTTCAGTAAAGTCAGAAGAATCAAGCAAAGCACTGAAATCACAACCTGTAACCCTCGTGTATGCTTTCAGTACAGATGAATATCCACCACTGAGCAGTTCTGAGATATTTGTGCATAGTGCATATGATTCTAAATCTGGAGAAATCAAAGTTAATGGTTTGACATCTGTGAAACACAAACTTGGTGAAAGCAGGTTAGCTGGCATCCAGATTTAAAGGCATACATTTATTCAGCTTCAAAAACTCTAGTAATCACACACAGAAGCTATTACCTTAGGCCAATGATCTGGAAAAATCCATAGTAAAGTCTATGAATGACGCTCATCTACGGTGAGCTTTAAGACTGATGAGACTTAGCAGAAGTAAAATACTGTATAAGAAAGGTACAGGACCAGATATCCCAGAAAGGTTGGGAATTTATATAATCATTAAGGTTTTTACCTCACAACCATGGGGTACAGGGTTTAATTTACACCGTTGGTCAATTTCTGGTTATATAAATGCTCAGCCATCCATGGTCAAGTCATATATGCCACCATAAATCCCTTCAGAACTACCACCTATCAATGTTTATTGGAGGTAGGCTTTAAAAGGCCCTTTGGGCCATAGCCTTGTATTCTACTATGATATTATACAATGGTATGACTTAAGTACATATCATGAGTCTCCTTAAGAGCAGCACTTTGAAAATAAAATCTAGCAAACAGTAGATATGAGCTTGCAGTAGCCTTTTTTCTAATAGCACCCTCACCATGGGATGAGCCAGATGACTAAACAACAGGCCATTTCTTGGTTTTGATCTAGATGTAAAGTGTAGTAGCTAGTAAAAGAAATGATGCATTCTCAGTGTTATATGCAGCACGGGACCAGTCAGAAATAGTTTGACTACACAGCCATTCTATCCAAGGGGGCTGCAATGTTTAAGTCACTTTAGGATCTAGTTTTATGTATTATTTTATTTAGAATATCACCTTCTCTTAGTATGTAGACAGCATTAGACAACCACCTAATTCCCTGACATCCTGACTATTTGTTTTCAGTTTTATTTTACTCATTTCTTAACTGGATAGTGTACTGGTCCTCAGACCCTTTTTACCCACAATTTAGGAGGCAAGGGTAAAAAATAAACAGAGTTACCAGCAAAGCAGTAAGGACTTTTGAGAAGCAGTATGAAACCAGCATACCTGGAAAAAACAACTCACACTCAGGGAGGACATGCAAACTCCACACAGAGAATAATCAGAACTCAGACGTAACATGTAGCGATCCATTTCCAGGCTTTTGCTCTGATCCTGTTACCTCACCATTTTGTATTCAATTTCACTTTTTCTCTCTCACCCCTCTGTTATTTCTTTAAGCCTTCTAACCCTGGCCACATGCACTGCCAACTGCATAAATTAAATTATTACATGGGAAGAGAGGTAACCTATAAAAAAGTAATAAAGTAATCACCTTTATATTACACCATAGGATCATTCCAAATATTTTAAATATAAAAAAGTAATAAAGTAATCATCTTTATATTACACCATAGGATCATTCCAAATAGTTTAAATATAAAAAGTAATAAAGTAGTCACCTTTATATTACACCATAGGATCATTCCAAATATTTTAAATATAAAAAAGTAATAAAGTAATCACCTATATATTACACCATAGGATCATTCCAAATAGTTTAAATATAAAAAGTAATAAAGTAATCACCTTTATATTACACCATAGGATCATTCCAAATAGTTTAAATATAAAAAATAATAAAGTAATCACCTTTATATTACACCACAGGATCATTCCAAATAGTTTGATAAATTATGGGTTCCCATGAGATATGGATCAAAGGTCAGAAACCAAATATTCCTTAATGATGGGGCAGTTATTAAAACTAGCTATCAGTCCTGAAATTATCATTCACTGAGCATATGTAGTTTTTAAATCAGACACACTGAGAATCATATGTAGCATGTTATCCAATCCCATGTTTAATCCTTAGCAGATTGCTGCAGTGGAATAACAGCACCTTTACCTTTATAGCTGGCACACTGAATGCTACTCATCTAAAACCTTTCTTTGCATTTCTTCATACTCATTCTATGTTGTCCTACATCCTGTTCTTGTCATTTGCTTCCTGTGTAGGCAATGCTATATTGTTTGTTACCACATGCTACTGTTCTTATGATGCTGAAGTCATTCCCCACTCCTTCAAGCCATAGCAAGAGACAGGCATCAAGCCTTGGTTTTCTCCACCCTTATACAACCTACTGTCCTAGGAAAGGAAACCATTATTTATTTATTTGTTTATTTAACATTTGTTGACTGGGAAAGTCAGACTAGAACAGAGCCTATTTTCAGCAAAGGCCCAGGGAGAAATGCCCCAGATGCATGTCTTTGGAATGTGGGAAGAAACCGGATTATCCAGAGGAGCCTCATGCGAATGCTGGGAGGACATGCAGACTCCACACAGAAGGCACCCTAGTCGAGAATCAACCAAGAAACCAATTGCTGTGAGATGACAATGTTAACTGCTGCACCACTGCATCAGAAGTAGTTGCCATTTCCTGTGGATTCTCTGGTTATTCACATTTAAAGATCCCTGCATCCTTCTTGACCTTCAGTTTTGTTGCCTTCATAAAGAGCACTAATCTATGCCTGTCACATTGGTCTGGGAATGGTAGTGCAGGCCGAATAAAAGTGCATCTTTCATTGGTCTGGGAATAGTAGTGCACCTTTCTGCCATCATCCTTCCCTACCAGAACCCCCCCCATTGTCCAGTTATGTCTTTTTCTATCAAACATGTGAGGCATCTCTGGTCACCTTTACAGTTCTAGAGCAGGAGAAAAGGTCCCGTAAATCCTAGCCATGTCTGCCTGGAGATGGATAACCTCCCTTGATTTAGCTAATTTGGATACATGCAGTTCAGATAGAGCTACATTCCCCAGAACATCTCTGGAAAATTGCCACAACAGTACCATTGATCACCACTGATCCCATTGGTAGCTAATGTCTCATGAATCTAGGAAACATTTCTAAAGCTCCTGTACAAAACATTTTGTACTAAGATAAATAGACCCCGAAGCTTAAAAGTATTCTATGATGTCACCAGATTCTAATGGTATAATTCATGCCAGGAAGGAAAAGTAAATGCATAGGAGGAAAAGAAAAAGGAAGGCTTGGAAGGTTCCTGTCTCCTGCGACTAAATACATCATAGGGACAGGGGTCTTCTATTTCTGTCTGACTTGCAGTACATAAATTAATAAAGATAAATTACAGAATGGGCTATGGGCATGTGTGGTACTGTTTACTGTCATAGTCACTGTCTCAAAAGCAAACTGTGTTTCACAGGAATGCTGTAGTCCAACTCCAGTGACAATGACCCTCTGCATCTTCCTTTTATGTGTAGATATTCTGAAAGGAAAAATCATGGGGTACAGAAACTTTTCTAAATTTGTATCAGAATAACAGAATTCCCAAACAATATAATAAGAGAAAATGTTATACCATTGTCTTTCAAAAAAAAAAGTCTAATTTCACCTTGGGAAAAAATACCTGGAATTGTTTAGCTAAACTTGTCAAATATAGTAGATATATTATGTATCTTACCTCTGTCTTCACCTAGAATTGCATGCTTCTCTTGTTATTTCATCAGCAGTGTAAAAACTAATGAACTTGTACATGTTAAGTTTGCAAAGTTGCTTTACTTTTAAAAGGTTTGTTACTCATCATCTGGTATTCTGCTTCACTAGTTCTAGCCAAAACAGACATCGGCCAATACGTCAATCCAGGTACCTAGAGTTAACAAACAAATAAGGCACAGTTTCTTTGGGGTGAACGCTAAGAAAAAATTTAAATAATTTGCAGAAAAAAATAGCAAATTGACCACTTTTCTATAAAACACTCCTACAAGACGCTCATTAAAATATTTCAACTACCAGCCTGTTCTGCCTTTTACTTAGCTTACATTGCTGGAAGATTTCACAGAAAAAAAAACATAAGGCCATATGTAGTGAACCTGCCACATTTCATTCTGTAGTAATGTGCTATGATTTCTACAACGTCTTGAATGTGCTTAACATTTTAGTAGGAATGACTGTGACACTATGTGTAACAGCTTGAGAAAATATTCACAAGCTGTGAGTCTTGTGACCTTTATTTCAGACTGAATTGTGACAAAGCAACAGCACACTGCATATATTCATGTAAATCTCTTAACATTGAGATGTGTCAGATTTGTACAGATAGCAGCTTTGGAACATATTCATTAGTTGTGAGCATTGTTGTCACTCTCTGTGACAGCTGACAAGGAAGCATTGTGTTATACTACACCTCTAGGTTAGGATAAGTGCTATAAGAATGTGAGAAATAGTGTCATATCACATTCTGATTTCTTAGCTTTGTTTTCATTCTCAACAGGCATGCAAAGCAAATCTGATATCTTTGTGTGAATCTTTCAGATATTTTGAAGCGATTCTGTGCAACTGGGAACACATATCTAAGTGTGTGTGTGTGTGTGTGTGTGTGTGTGTGTGTGTGTGTGTGTGTGTGTGTGTGTGTGTGTGTGTGTGTGTGTGTGTGTGTGTGTGTGTGTGTGTGTGTGTGTGTGTGTGTCGCATGTGTGATCATAAGGCTTTGCAGAGGCACATGCTGAAGTGTACACCGAGAAATTCAAATGCACTCAGTACAGTTTATCAGTTTAATGACTTGGATAATCATTGCCATAATGATTTAATTCCATTACTATAAAAAGGATGCTCAGGATCTTGATGTTCAATGATTTAGATGTTCTAAGTGCAAGAAATAAAAATAATTATAAACAATTACTTGAGAAACATTTCTAACAAGCATACACAATCACAAGCAGCCTCCTACCAACAGAAACTAAAAGCAATGATACAGAAAGACAGTTTAACCCTAGATATTCCTAAGCACTGTTATCTCCAAAACTGCTTGCAAATCAGTGTATGCATACTAGTAAAAAGTATTCAACTTATGCATGCTAAAGATCAGATTTATGCTACAATTGTTTTACTTGGAATGTCTGTTCATTTTTGGTATATTATACTTAAAAATACAGCTGCAGGCAAGTATTTCTTATGTCGCATGCTTATCTCCTTCTTCCCTTTCCCCTCTGTTTCACACCCACACACACAGGCATACATGGACATGTGCAATTCATGCACACACACACACACACACACACACACACACACACACACACACACACACAGAGGCATACATGCACACGTACAATATATGCACACACATATACACACAAATACACACACACCATTGACTGCATTATTGACTGCATTCTCTGTCCAGACATCCTACTTTTTTTTCATCTTGTTTCTGTCATCATTCATGTTACCCTTTTCTGTTTGTCCATCTTGCACCTTGGCCATTTTATTACATTCTCCCTCCATTCATTTATATACAATGTAGAAATGTAGATTTTGATGGCAAATAAGAAATGTGCAGTCTAATCTGCTGATTGTAGACTTCCTTCATATTTCTTTTCTGCAGAAGAATTGCAGTATGTCTGCCGCGTGTGCTAGAATGAAGCTGTCTGCTGTGATTATGCATTTTTCTTTATCCTGTAAGCAACAATCTTCTGACATTCTTCAGAAAGCAAGCCATGCATGAGCTATGTGTACACGCCTACATTTTATTTATTTATTTTTTTGCTCCTCTGTAAGAGAGCCATTTTATGTGTCTCCGAGGCATTCAGTATTTGCATTAGTACCATTCCTCTTTTCCTTCATGGAACATTCTCCGGGAATATAGTCCTTCTTGCTATGTCCCTTTGGTGACATTAGTTTCCTGAAATGAACATAGTAATATATATAGTCTCTCATCAGTTATCTTTCCCTAAGAACTGTAATATCCTGCTAACCCTCCCTGTTGTCTTATCGTGATACTTGCCACTACAGTAAAGACAGAAAAGCATTCAGGCTAGTCATAACACATATCTATGTTAACATGAGTTATGACTGCCCTGAGATGCCTTTCTGTCTTTACTGTAATTATTACCCTATCATGCATGTTTTGCCTTTCTTGGGTTTTTATTTCATATTTCTTTGTTCTTCTGAAATGGCAGGGATAACTATCAACACAGAAAGTAGTACATTTGGCATTACATCAATCCTAATATGATTATCCCATTCTTTTTCACCTTTTCGAGACCATTCTATTTTTTTTTGGGGGGGGGGGCAGATTCTGGTTTCCTTTAGTGAAGTAAATGGACAGCTGTTTGGTATATGCAAAGTTCTCTAAATTTTCCTTTCTTTGTTCTTCTGCAGTGTCACAAAAGTGTAAACGGTGATAACAGATTAACAGAAATGTGGTTTGTCTTTGTGACAAAAGGAGGTACTGCCAGCACAGCTAGCTAGAATTTGTAAATAATTATATGTCATTTGTGAATATCAAACTAATTTATACAAGGTGCCGGTGTTACAAACATATTAGATCTGTATGTCATATAAGATGCTTGTGTTACAAATGTATTAGAACTGCATGTCATGTGTATATCAAACTGCTTTGTACAAACGTGTGTGTTGAAAAGGTATTTGTAAAGTGCTATGTTTGAAATGCAACCCAGGGTACCTAGTGCAGTGAACAGAAATGTACATGCACTATTGTAACTGTTTAAATGTATTCTGTTTTAACAGAGGAAACTGGAGGGTTAACCTCAGTCCAGCAAACTTTAGAAAAATATCTGAAATTAAATTACTTTATAGGTTAGGCCATAAAGAGGCTATCTCACAAGTTTCAATGCACTCAGAGACACAAAGTCTGTACTAGGAAGCTTTCTGTATTGTCTTTGGGGTGAACTAATTACTACTCCAAAAGCATAAAGGAATGCCATTGTTTTATGACTTCCAGCACCTGCCAAAGGTCTGAGCAAAAGCCCTTATATGTGTATTTTTACAGGTAGGTGCTAAGTCCTGCCAGCTTCAACAATGGGGGTTTTACCTGGGAACTAGAAGTCAAATGACAAGAACTGATGTAATTCTGCAAGCTATCCCAGCAGTAATATTTTAGATATTATTTTGAGAAGTCTCTTAATGAGACAGAGCATTCTGTACTCTGTCTTGGAGCTTACAATACAAAGAACCATTCACCATATCACCTGCCTTGCTCTATTAGTAAGTTGTTAGGGTATAGTAATTCTCTTAGACACAATCAGGAATACAGTGAAGCTTAGTTTGGATATTATTTTTTTCTTTATTTATCTGAGGCTGTCCTACAATGTTGTTTTAAATATGTCCTATGTTTTGAACTCTGATGTTTGTTTGTCTTTTCGGCTTTTCCCGGTTAGGGGTTGCCACAGTGGAACTCCGGTCCGCTAATGATTGGCAGTCGATTTTTATGGTGCCGAGTTGCCAGCCTGACACCCAACCTTCAGCGAAGGCACGCCCATTCACACATGTCTTTCGGAGGCCACTCGACTGCAGGGAGGACATGGAGACTCCACACAGAAGGCACTCCAGCCGAGAATTGAACAGGAGAACCTCTTGCAACAATGCTACCACTGTACCACTGTGGCTTTGCCATGTCACTGTAAATATATACTTAGTATTTTCTTGATTTTGTATTATTTATTATTAAATATATTTAAACCTTTCCTTGTGGCTGATCTTTATATAGATATTTAAGTTTTGAGAGTACTTGCACATTTATTTGGTGACACTGTGTGGGACACTCCTAATAGCCTTGCTCTTAGTCAAACTACCACTTGTATTAATATTACATAGTTAAATTGGGCACCCTTGGTTAAGGTCCTTAAGGTAGCAGACAGGAGTGATTGGTGGCAGTGGTAAGTACCTTATAGTCTGGGCAGAAGGGGGCATAGCTAGTAAATCTGTGCCAGCTTTTCCCAGGTTTGTGTGTGCTTTGTGTGTGTGTGTGTGTGTGTGTGTGTGTGTGTGTGTGTGTGTGTGTGTGTGTGTGTGTAAATCAAACCACAAAGAATATGTTTGTCAGCTACTTGGGCAGGGACACAAAGCACTGGTTGGACAGACAGGGTGCTGGAGTTCTTGGCTTGGCCACTCAGCTGAGATCTCAATTCTATAGCTGTGCCAGTGAGGAGTCTTACTGGGGATCTGGAGGAAGAGGGAGAAGCAAGCCCCAGACTGTGGTCTCTGTGTGCTCTTAAGGGAAATTGCACTTGATGCAGAGAGCCTGCATCTGGAAATATTGTGTGTGTACCTGTTATCCTCTCAGTGAACGTCTCCCCAGGTGCCAGTGCATACTGGTTGGCAGTGGTGCCTATAAATTCTGACTCTGATGAGAGATCAGGGTAAGTTGGTTTATTTTGTCTTTGTGTTCTCCCTATAATGAACAGGCCACAGATTCTGATAGACAACTAACACCAACACATAGGTATAAAAGATTTATGCCCATCTCACTCATTCCTGAATTTCCTCCGTATTAAGCAGTTAATATGCTTTATATTTCTTCTTACATCTACTCTAAGCTTTATATTTATTCTATGCATTCTTGAAGCCCACCATAGGTTTTAGTTCCATAGTTTTTTTGAGTAATTATTTCATACATGCACAATCCCGGGTATGGAGAAATACTTTTTGCCAGTCCTTAAATTATGCCTCCTTGTAATTTTATGCTCTCTGCTTTAGCTTTTGAAGACATTGTTCTTTAAAACTTTACTGACACCTTTTGAGGTATTTAACCCTTTCTAATTTATTCTTTGCTCTTTCTCTTCTCTTTCAGTTAATACATTTTATGTTAGTCTTTCTCTTAATATGATTTCTGGAGTAGACCCTACAACACTTGTGTTTCCCTTCTTTGGACAGACGCTGTTCTTCAGTATCACTGAGTAGGTCAACAAATCTCATTACTTCTTCACAGTTCTGCAAATATAGTTTTATTAGCTACTTATATACAAGTAGAATTACTTAATTTCTAATGACAATATCTAAATACTGCATCCTGAAAATTTTCCCAGCTTTCCAGGCTGGATTTTTGCATTGAGTTCCCAGTTAAATGTATTCACACTAATGTCCATACATTTTTTTTTCTATTATAAATGCCTCCACTGGGTTTTTATTATCCAACTATCTCATACTTGTTTGTACTAAATCCAAGCTGGTATACATTTGACAGCTGCTGTTACTTTGCAGGGTTTCTTATTTTCCGCCCACTATCTAATGTATCAGTTTTGTATGAGGCATGTTTTTCTGCAGCAGATACTCTGTAATATGATGGTTATTGTGTACCCCATCAGTGCTTTGTCACTGAACTGTGTTTCCTGCAAAAGGGTGCTAAAATATGCTCTGCTTAGAAAGAGAGTGGGAGCACTTTGAGGTAATGGGGCATACCATTTGTTTTGCATTTGTGCAAATGGGGTCTGAGTTGCGACAATAAACCTGGATGACAACATCAAAGGACTGGGACAACAGAAAAAATGTGAAAACAATGAAGTCACTGAATTTACTTTGATAATTACAAGTTTTTGGTAAAGACTGATCCCCATGTTAACCCTATTGTGGTATGGAAAATTTGGCAAATTTAAATGCTAGCTAATTATACTTAACCACCCAACTTATCCTAGTCTGTTGTACTGACAGATACATACAATCATACCATTATGAATATCATTCTTCCAAATGGGTTTCCAGCCCTTATTTGAGTTCTTACATTTAGCATCAAAACCAATATAGCGCAGAACACCATGGCTTAACAGTCATCTTGAAAAGCAGTATTAAAAATGCTGTTGTGAGTGCAGTTTTTTTCTGAAATACATCAACAGTTTTACAAACTCCTCTTGCACTGTTCCAGTTTTGCTCTAAGTAAGGTAATTTGCACCTGGAGAGGCATTACATCCCATTTCCTATATAGTGACTTCTGCGGGGTAAGGATTTGCTCCTTGTTCCTCTAAGCGTAAGATGGCATTTCTCTGTTTGCTTATTTATTTACTTGTTTGTTAGTTAGCCAGGTAGCTGAGTTGGTCCAATGGCCCTTTTCAGTCACAACACATTCCAAAAGATATAGACAAATTATATTAGAGCAATGTAAAATAAACACTATAGAGTAAAACAGAGTAGTTATGAGCATACCTGTCAACTATACAGATTTTTTCAGAATGTTCAGATTTTTGCCTCATATTTTTGGTCTGTTTACCATAAAATTGTGGTTTTCTGGAAAATCACTGGCACGTCATTGAGAGTTGAAGTCAGAAAATAATGACAGACATTTGAGTTTCAGATGTCATACCCTTCAGAAAATTCATACTAATGCAAAATGTGTTTTTCTATCAAATTTCTAAGTTTGTAAGAGTGGTATTTAGAGTGTCCCTATTTTTGGTTCTTTGTCCTCCCATTATTTATGGCATTTCCAGATTTATTGCTTTAAGAGGTTGAGCTGTATGGTTATGAGGCAGACAGATAACACTATTTCTAATGCAAACTATGTCTAGAAAGATAAATCTGTATTAGAACACAGCAAAGAAACAAAATGTTTGATTTGAAGACACAATATACAGAAGAGACAGAGACAGAAGCCATCTGGATTGCAAAGGCAAGATTTTCAAAAGTCTTGTTTCATTTATTCATGGGTTCATAAGTATATAATAGGATAACAACCTATAAGACCCTTATAAGCCTAGCTGTGCAATCCAAATGTGACCCAAAACTCTGATTTATACATGGGTTATTTTATTGATTGCCTCTGTCCATCAGAAACATTGACACCAGAAAAAAGGGGGAATTTCTTAATTACCCATCCATTGGTCCAAGTTGCACTTAAATAGGGATAGGGAGGAGCTCCACATGACATGCATGGGGAGCCTGTTCCAGAGAATGTGAATTCTCTGGGAAACAAGTCTGTCTGTCCAACATGTCGTATTTATGTCATAAGCAAAATTTAGGTCTTTTAGCTTACTAATTCTGATGCTGTTTGTTTTGCAGATGTGCAAAAGATTCATCAAAACAAGGTCTAGGAATGCCTTATATGTCAGGCAAAGATCACCTCCCAGACGTCTGTATGATATTGAGCAAAGAGACAGAGCTTTGAGGCAATCAGTCTAGGGCATTGTGTTTACTCACTGTATTCTCTTTGTAAGGAACCTTTGTGGACATTTCAGTTGCTGCATGTGTTTGATCAGGTGTGTACCAAAGTGAGCATTACACTTTATGATGGGTCTGATGAGGACAGAGTACAGTGGTATGATAACCTCCCTGGACTTAGATGCCATTCCCTTGTTTATGAGATGAACAACATAAAAAGATTTTCTTACTACCTTTGACACATGCTGGTCGAAGCCTAGGTTACTATGTATAGGAGTTCCAAGATCCCTGACTAGTGAATCAACTTTTATGACATAATTACCAATGGTATCCAACTTCCCAAAAGGTACTACAATGCATTTCTTGGTATTGACTTTTATGCCATGGCTTTGGCACCAAGTGTCTGTCTGCCTGTGTTAGTTTTTCCTGACGGGTGTTCTTGTCCTGGGGAGGTTCAATGACTACTCCCAGTTTACAATCATCTGTGAACGTGGTTAGCCAGAGGCCTTTGACATTGGCTTTGACATCAAAGAAGTAGATGCCAAAGAGGAGTGGGCCTAACACAGAGCCCTGGGGGTGGGGGGGGAGGCTGTACTGGTGACCAGCCTTTTTGTGGAGGTGTCCTCACTGATTATAACCTCCTTGGTCCTATCAGTAAGCCAGATAGCAATCCATAGTGTTATAAAGGGGTTTATACCTAATTCTGTAAGTTTGTTGACAATGCCTAAGAGGGCTATTGTATCAAATGCTTTATCCAGTTCTAGGTAGACAACATGCACTATTTTCCCCTCATCATTGCCTTAGTGGCCTTTTCAAATAAGTCCACAAGATTTGGTAAGCATGACCTTCCTTTGGCAAAGCCAAACTTTAGTGGGTCCAGTGTCTGGAGGTCTCCTATGTCCTTGTTGATAATTTCCATGATAATTCTTTCCATGGATTTGCAAATAAGACTAGCTAGACTAATAGTTTTGTAGTTTACAGGATCTGTTGAAGGTCATCCCTTATGGAGGGGGATGAGCATTGCAGTCCTCCATTCATGTGGTACAACACCTGTTTTAAGACTATAGCTAAACAATGACTCCAGAGGTTCTGTTAATTCGTATTTTAGACTGTTCAGGAGGCATCCTAGGATGAGGCTGTGTTCTTGGCTTGAGTGATCACAGCCAGTTGCCACATGCTCCCTAGTTATAGTTGGAGGGGTTATGTTTGATGTTATTTTTTGCAGGATGGTTGGGGGGGAGAGGGGGTAAAGTTGTAACTAAATTTGTCCTCTAATAGGTTCACTATATCCCCATATTCAGTGAATGTGGCACCATTAACCAGCAGTTCAGCACATTTCTGTGTGTTGACCTTGAGGTTTCTGACATAGCTGAAGAAGGCTTTATGGTTGTCTTTCACCTGGCAGGCTTTGTTTGACCTAATTAGCCCTCTTAGTCGCCTATTTAGTTTGATGATAGAGCTTTTATCTTTATGGGAATTACACCATGATTTTTGCTATGATTTTTTTCCATTTCTTGTAAATCCTGTTTAATTTGGGATGTCACTAGGGTGGTTTTGTTTCTAGAGCTATCATGTGCTTTATTCTGGTAGGTACAACAGCCTCTATTCAGCCATTGATATGGTTGCACAGAGTTTATGAGAGCAATTCAGTATAGGCTGCTGTGTTCTCGAGGATTAGAGGGACATTGAATTTTGACAAACCATCTCTTAATAAAAGGTAATTTGCCTTGGAATAGTTCCTAACTGTCACTTGTTTTAATGGGTTATGGAGTTGATTTTGATTTTGAAGAAAGCAGCTTTATCGTTCAGCTTTACATGGGAGGACATTGATGGGATGCAGCGTTCTCCCATATTTTTGAGCACAAGATCCAGTTATGTTGGAGCCTCTAGTTGCATGTTCACTAATTGGTCAAGGGTGTTTGTATTTACAAATCTCAGGAATCTCTGTGCCTACAGATTTGAGGCCAAATTTTATTCTCAGTCTATCGGGGGAATAATTAAAGTCTCCCATACGTAGGGTGTTAGATTAGAGGGTTAGTGTCTCGAGTAGGTACAAATATGCATTGTGACCATTTTGAGACATAAAAGGTGACCTATAGCTGTCAAAGATATAGTTTCATAGTTTCATAGTAGTGTACTAGGCTATCTGCCCGGGGGCATTTATAAGCCTAGCCAACAGTGATGTGGCTTTACGCCACCCCATACTATATAGTTTCACCTCTCTAGTAGTGACACATGTGGAACCCTATTATTTAGTAAACTATACCTCTGTCTAGTAGTGACACTGAGGTCACTCCCGGGGTAGACTTGCGATCTCCCATCCATGCATCGAGATTTTTCTTGAACAGTGCCAATGAAGGGCTCTGTCTCACGTGAACTGGGATTTTGTTCCAGAGTATGGGTAACCTCTGTGTTATGAATCTATCCCTCCAGCATGTCCTATTCATATTTGTGCAGAGGTTGAAATCTTTAGCTCGTGTGGTTCTGGTGGATTTGGATTTTTGAGATGGAGCATGTCCATCAATTCCTGGTTGGACATGGCCCTGTATGTTAGGCACAAATCACCTCTGAGCAGGCGGTATGCTACTGAATAGAGCTGGAGTTTCTTTAATCTAGCTGGATACGGCACATGTTTTAGACCTATGATCCTCTTGGTGAGGTACTTCTGGGGTCTTTCCAGTTGTTGCATGTGCCGGGTGAGATACATCCCAAATGGAGCATTATATTCAATCATGGGCCTGACAAGGGAGGAATATAGAGGTACAATGACCTCCTTTGATCTGGATGAGAATCCCTTCATGATGAGATGGGCAAGGTAGAATGTCTTTCTGACCACTTTGGCAACATGGTTGTCAAAGGAGAGGTCACTATCGACTTGAGTCCCCAGGTCTCTGATTACATCTTCCGTATTCAGTGGGTTATTGTCTACGTGATAGTTTGTGGGTACTTTGTTTTTCCCAAAGGGGATGACTATACATTTTTGGCGTTAAGTTTGAGGCCATGATTCCGGCACCAGTTGTCCGTTTCAGTGAGACCTTTCTGTAGGATGTGTGTGTCGGCAGTTGAATCCACTATGGCACCAAGTTTGCAGTCATCTGCAAACTTTGTCAGCCATAATCCTTCCATATTTGCTTTCACATCTGAGAAATAAATGCCGAATAGGAGTGGACCCAAGACAGAGCCCTGTGGGACACCACTTGTGACGGGTTTTGAGTCTGACATGGCTCCAGCAATTCTAACCTTATGGGTTCTGTTTTTTAGCCAATTTGCTACCCATCTTGTGACATATGGATTTACATTTAGGCTGCTGAGCTTGTCAATGATGCCAGAGTGTGGTATTGTGTCAAAGGCTTTAGCTAAGTCCAAATAGGCAGTGTGGACAGCCTTGCCCTCATCGATGGCACTAGTGACTGTCTCAAAGAAGTCAACCAGGTTTAAGAGGCAGGATCTGCCTTTTACAAAACCGAACTGTGTGGGATCAAGGGTCTGCAGATCCCCAATGTCGCCATTTATGAGTTCCATGATGATTCTTTCCATAGCCTTACAGATCAGGCTGGTCAAACTTATGGGGCGGTAGTTACCTGGGTCAGTAGAATTTCCCCCTTTGTGGAGTGGGACCACTGTTGCTGTGTGCCAGTGTTCAGGTACATATCCTGTAGTGAGGCTAAGATTGAATAGAGTTCTTAGGGGCGGGTTTAGTTCATCTTGGAGTTCACGTAACACGCAACCGGGGATACCATCGGGTCCCATAGATGCTGTGTTTTTTGCCTTGTTGAGTGCTGATTTCACCTGTGTGTCTGTGATGACTGGTAGGTTACATTCAGCAGGGATAGTTACTTCATCTTTTGTGTGTCTGTGATGCTCTGCATGTGGTGGAACCCCAACACATCATCCTGGTTTGACCAGTCTAGGGGTATGCTTGTTAATGATATATATTGAGACACGTCCAACTTTAGCCCTTGTCTGTGCAGCTACTGGTCTAAATGTGTGGAAGGTACTGAAGCTTTTCACTGCCAGGGTACTTTTGGCACTTTAAACCATGTCTGAGTAACTGCACAGATGTCTGTATTTTCAAGTGTGAGGAGAGCTTGAAGGGAGTGTATTTTTTTTTTTAATTTAGGTTCTTGGCATTGAGCAGTAACACCATGAGGTTCAGTTGAGTTGATTTTGCTATGTCAGTAGGTTTGTTAATGATTAGTGATCAACAGTATGGATTCATGCCAGGAAAGAGCACTACAGATGCGATGTTTGCTCTGAGAGTGTTGACGGAGAAGTACAGAGAAAGGTCAGAAGGAGTTGCATTGTATCTTTGTGGACTCAGAGAAAGCATATGACAGGGTGCCTAGAGAGGAGTTGTGATATTGTATGAGGAAGTCAGGAGTGGCAGAGAAGTATGTAAGAGTGGTACAGGATATGTACGAGATTATTGTGACAGTGGTGACGTCTGCAGTGGGAGTGATGGATACGTTTAAGACGGAGGTGGGATTACATCAAGGATCAGCTTTGAGCCCTTTCTTATGGTGATGGACAGGTTGAAAGACAAGATCAGTCAGGAGTTCCTATGGACTATGATGTTTGCAGATGACATTGTGATCTGTAGTGAGAGTAGGGAACAGGTTGAAGAGACCCTGGAGAGGTGAAGACATGCTTTAGAGAGGAGAGGAATGAAGGACAGCAGGATTAAGACAGAATATGTGTGTGAATGAGAGGGAAGATAGAGGAATGGTGAGGATGCAGGGAGTAGAATTGGTGAAGGTAGATGAGTTTAAATACTTGGGATCAACAGTTCAGAGTAATGGCAAGTGTGGAAGAGAGGTAAAGAACAGAGTACAGGCAGAGTGGAGTGGGTGAAGAAGAGTGTCAGGAGCGATTTGTGACAGATGAGTATCAGTAAGAGTGAAAAGGAAGGTCTACAAGAGGGTAGTGAGACCAGCTATGTTACATGGGTTGGAGACAGTGGCATTGACAAAAAGGCAGGAGTCAGAGCTGGACGTGGCAGAGTTAAAGATGTTAAGATTTGCACTGGGTGTGATGAGGGTGGAGAGGATTAGGAATAAGTATACAAGAGGGTCATCCCAGGTTGGATGGTTTAGAGACAAAGCCAGAGAGGCGAGATTGCATTGGTTTGGACATGTGTTGAGGAGGGATGCTGGGTATATTGGGTTTGTAAAAGGCAGATCATGTCTCCTAAACCTGATAGACTTCTTTGAAGTGGTCACCAAAGCCGTAAATGAGAGTAAGGTGGTTCACACAGCCTATCTAGATCTTGCCAAGGCTTTTGACACCATCCCCCACTATGGAATTATAGATAAACTCACTAAACTAGGTATAAATCCGTATGTCACAAGATGGGTTGCCAACTGGCTCACTGACAGAACCCACATTGTTAAAGTAGCAGACTCTAAATTCAATTTCAGACCAGTGACAAGTGGAGTACCACAGGGTTCAGTCCTGGGTCCTCACCTGTTTGGTATCTACTTCTCTGAAGTACAGGCTAACACAGAAAGTCTTTGGCTAACAAAGTTCACAGATGACTGCAAACTAGGAGCCATAATCAAAACTCCTAACAATGTGAACGTCCTACAAAAGGGCCTCATTGAGACAGATGCCTGAGGTCAAAGCCATGCCCTCAAGCTCAATGCCAAAAAGTGCATTGTCATCCCTTTTGGTAAAAACTCTATACCCATTAACTACCACATAGGTGGTAGTCTACTTAACACCAAAAGTGTGATAGGAGACCTTGGGACACAGGTTGACAGTAGTCTCTCCTTTGATAATCACATCACCACAGTAGTCAGGAAATCCTTCTATGTGGCACACCTCATCACAAAAGGTTTCTCGTCCAGGAAAAAAGAGGTCATTGTCCCCCTCTACTCGTCACTCATTAGACCCATTATAGAGTACAATGCCCCTTATAGTATGTACCTCACAAGACATCTACAACAACTGGAAAGGCTGCAGAAATACCTCACAAAGAGGATTACTGGCCTCAAACAAATACCCTACGCAGACTTTCTCAAAAAACTCCAGCTTTATTCTGTCACATATCGCCTACTCAGAGGTGATCTCTGCCTAACATACAAAGCTATATCAAACCCAGAGCTGCTGGACATGCTCCACTTAAAGAAATCCCAATCCCTCCAAGCTACATGCTCTAGGGACCGAAACATTGTCACCACAATAAACAGAACATGCTGGAGGGATATATTCCTGTCCCAGAGACTTCCCATACTCTGGAACAAATTATCTATCTATATCAAACAAAACTCCTCATTAGCATTCTTCAAGAAAAATCTTGATGATTGGATGGGAGATAGGAAATTCTGTGGCTCTGCTTGACAGGGGCACAGGAAAATAATTTTCTTGGGTGGCAAAAGCCAGGGTACCATTTGGCTAGGATTGTATAGGCCCTAGGACCAATAGCCTAGTACCTACCTATGAATCTATGAAAAGGATGCTAAGGATGAAGTTGCCAGGTAAGAGGAAAAGAGGAAGACCTAAGATAAGGTTTATGGATTTGGTGAGAGATGAAATGCAGGTGGTTGGTGTGACAGAGCAAAATGCAGAGAACAGGAAGAAATGGAAACAGATGATCTGCTGTGGCGACCCCTAATGGAAGCACCTGAAAGAAAAAGAAAAAGAAGTAAGTTTGACAATTTGACATTATTTAAAAATCCACTATGGGGTGGATAATGTTTTAGGCAGTATTCAGAAGTCTAGAGGGGAAATGTGCAGACCATCCTCAGCAAAGCAATGTGGTCTATTATTCATGTTCTCCCAAGCTCACAAATAATTGGATCCCCTTAGAATGACACCGGAAAGACAGCCACTTGTTGAAATCAACCAATTTTGGCTCATATTGTACCATCATCCTCTGTGATGTTAATATGTTGCTCAGTGCTAGGCTCATACCAGCCTGAGACATGTAGTCTGAAAGCTCCCTAATGTATCTATTCATATAGTCCAGGGAGGTACATCTCAGGTAATTTACACCTACATGGACTTTGGTGGAATCATACTGATACCTGCAGCGTAATGACCTGAGTGCATGCATGATTTGGTGGATTCTGGCTCCTGATAAGCAACTAACAGCTATGTTCTCCTTGTTCAGCCTGGTTAGAGGGGAATATGTGTATCCTATAATGGATTCTCCTATGATGAGAGTCCTGGGACGTATGTTTGTTTTCCTTAGGGGATTAGTGTTTGAGGCTTCACTGAGGGTGACAATATGTGTGGTGTTAGGTGTTTTTTTCTGAGTACCTTTGGGTTTGCTGAGGCATAGCTTTGACAACGGACAGTCCAGGCAATCTTTGCTGTTTTGGAAGGTTGTTTTTAAGTGCCTCAGCATACATTAGTCTATGTCTGTGTTGTGTGCTTTGTGAGGCGGGTGCTGGGTGTGTGATTACAACAATATGATGTTCACTTATATGCGACAGTTTAGTCTCCAGTGTCATTGTGTAGGTACACCTCTCGAATACCATGTCTGCTTCTTTAAGGATTAAGTGAAGAGGTTATCAGTAAACATGAAACAATTGCTACATTGTTTCAAGATATCCATATTCACCAAGCTGGCTACAGAGAAGTTAGACAATTGCAAATTCATACTGTCCAGTCCATTGAGAGTGATGTATTAGTGTTAGAAGGCTATTAAGAGTGCTTTCTTGCTGCAGACTAATAAGGATGCTTTATTGGGGCATATTATGCTAAACAGTACTAAATTCTATTAACTTTAATGTTTACACAATACTGAATTCTGCTAAATCTGTAGGTATTGTCACTCGATACCTAACTAGCTGCTCTAAGCTTGTTGGCATGCGAGGTATTGTTACTTTACAGGGCACATTTTATGGACCATTGTACAGGGTGAATTTGTTTTCTAGGTCTTTTATACTGTACAAGACATTGCTAACTTACAAATGTGCAAAATTTATAGCAGCACAGAAAAAAAAAAACTAACCAATGAGCTCCCGGACAATTAAATGATTACACTACGAGTCCTTTTGTATATTCCCCAAGTTAGATAGACCAGACAAACACCTCCTGCCACAAGCAGTCTTCAAAATGTAAAAACACAGTAGGAGAGATCCACAAGTGCAATACTACCACAAACCAAATAACAGGTAGCTGGATATTCCTTGCTGGAAGCTATTTCAAGACAGTCTTACAACAGTAACAGTGAGAGGGAAAGCATTTTTTTACCAAAAAGAAGGGTGAAATGCACAAATAAAAACAAGAAACAGTAATGATATCTCAAAAATAACTTAAGCAAGTGTGATTTAGCAATCAAAGGTATTTAACTTCACCTGGATGGCAGTGGATAGAGGTAAAACATTTCTGGAATGCAAGCTAGGACTCCAAGCTTTGCTCATTTCTAGGAAAATGAGCAGATGACAATACGTAGCAAAGGAGGTTTACTAAAGAGGAATACTGGTTTGCTCGGTGGGCACTCGGTGTCATGGATCAATGGAAAAAAGTAGTTAAGAATTTTAAACTATGATTTAGCAGTAATTATATCCTCCTGTCTTTCTTTAGTGGAATTGATTGCCTTCAAGAAAGTCATCCTTGGCCTCCCCCCTACCTTTCTTATTTCTCCTGGCCTGAGACAGTTATTAAACCAGTTTCAGCTCTGAGCTCTGAGTCTTTGTGCCCAGTCAATATCGACTTAGTGCATTCAACTGTCTCTTTGGTGTGTTTTTATTTTTCTGCCGAAGTGTCCCTGCAAGCAAATATGTATTTAACAATGAAGTCTGCAGGTTGAATACCAGTCTGTGGGCTATTTTTTATGTAAGTTATGAATGTTAAGGCAGCCTCAAACAAAGAACTTTGTCCACTATAATAGCTCAATTTTCTTAGACCAGAGCAATCCCATCATCATCATCTTTCAGCTGTTCCCGTTAGGGGTCGCCACAGCGGATCATCTGTTTCCATTTCTTCCTGTCCTCTGCATCTTGCTCTTTCACACCAACCGCCTGCATATCCTCTCTCACTACATCCATAAACCTTATCTTAGGCCTTCATCTTTTCCTCTTACCTGGCAGCTCCATCCTTAGCATCCTTTTCCCAATATACCCAGCATCCCTCCTCAGCACATGTCCAAACCAACGCAATCTCGCCTCTCTTGCTTTGTCTCCAAACTGTCCAACTTGACTCTCTAATATACTGATTCCTAATCCTGTCCATCCTAGTCACACCCAGTGCAAATCTTAACATCTTTAACTCTGCCACATCCAGCTCTGACTCCTGCCTTTTTGTCAATGCCACCGTCTCCAACCCATATAACATAGCTGATCTCACTACCCTCTTGTAGACCCTCCCTTTCACTCTTACTGGTACCCGTCTGTCACAAATCACTCCTGACACTCATCTCCACCCATTCCATCCTGCCTGTACTCTCTTCTTCACCTCTCTTCAACACTAGCCATTACTCTGAACTGTTAATCCCAAGTACTTAAACTCATCCACCTTTACCAACTCTACTCCCTGCATCCTCACCATTCCTCTATCCTCCCCTCTCATTTACACACATATATTCTGTTTTAGCCCCTCTCATCTCTAAAGCATATCTCCACCTCTCCAGGGTCTCCTCAACCTGGTCCCTACTCTCACTACAGATCACAATGTAATCTGCAAACATCATAGTCCACGAGGCCTCCTGTCTGATCTCATCTGTCAACCTGTCCATCACCACTCTACAAATAAGAAAGGGCTCAGAGCTGATCCTTGATGTAATCCCACCTCAACCTTAAACATATCTGTCACTCCCACCGCAGTCCTCACCAATGTCACACTACCCTCGTACATATCCTGCACCACTCTTACATACTTCTCTGTCACTCCTGACTTCCTCATACAACACCACAACTCCTCTCTAGGCACCCTATCATATGCTTTCTCTAAGTCCACAAAGACACAATGCAACTCCTTCTGACCTTCTCTGTATTTTTCCAACAACACTCTCAGAGCAAACATTGCATCTGTAGTGCTCTTTCCTGGCATAAAACCATACTGCTGATCACTAATTATCACCTCCCTTCTTAACCTAGCTTCCACTACTCTTTCCCATAACATCAAGCTGTGACTGATCAATTTTATCCCTCTGTAGTTACTGCAGCTCTGCACATCACCCTTGTTCTTAAAGATAGGTACCAAAACACTTTTTCTCCACTCCTCAGGCATCCTCTGACTTTCCAAAATTTCATTGAACAATCTGGTTAAAAATTCCAGTGCCATTTCTCCTAAGCACCTCCATGCTTCCACTGGTATGTCATCTGGGCCAACAGCCTTTCCATTCTTCATCCTCTTCATAGCTGTCCTTACTTCCTCCTTGCTAATCTGTTTCACTTCCTGATTCACTATCCCCACATCATCCAACCTTCTCTCTCTCTCATTCTCTTCATTCATCTGCCCCTCAAAGTACTTTTTCCATCTACTAAACACACTCTCCTCGCTTGTGAGTATGTTTCTCTCACTATCCTTTATCGCCCTTACCTGTTGCACATCTTTCCCAGCTCTGTCCCTCTGTCTAGCCAATCGATACAGGTCCTTTTCTGCCTCTTTAGTGTCCAATCTCTCATACAACTCTCCATATGCCTTATCCTTAGCCTTCACCACCTCTCTCTTTGCCATGCGCCTCATCTCCTTATACTCATGTCTACTTTCTTCACCTCTATGACAATCCCACTTCTTCTTCGCCAGCCTCTTCCTCTGTATACTCTCCTGTACTTCCTCATTCCACCACCAGGTCTCCCTGTCCTCCTTCCTCTGTTCAGATGTCACACCAAGCACCTTTCTAGCAGTCTCCCTTACTAGCTCTGCTGTAGCTATCCAGCTATTTGGTAACTCTTCACTGCCTCCCAGTGCCTGTCTTAACTCTTTCCTGAACTCCACCTCACAATCACCCTTTGTTAACTTCCACTATTTAATCCTTGGCACTGTTTTCACACTCCTCCTCCTCTTCTTGATCACCAACGTCATCCTACAGATGACCATTCTCTGCTGCTTAACTACACTTTCCCCTGTCACCACTTTACAGTCTCCAATCTCCTTCAGACTGGCCCTCCTACATAGGATATAATCCACCTGTGTGCATCTTCCTCCACTCTTGTATGTCACCCTATGCTCCTCCCTCTTCTTAAAATATGTATTCACCACAGCCATGTCCATCCTTTTCGAAAAATCCACAATCATCTGACCTTCTACATTCCTCTCTTTAACATCATACCTACCCATCACTTCCTCATCCCCTCTGTTCATTTCACCAACATGCCCATTGAAGTCTGCTCCAATCACTAGTCTCTCACCCTTGGGTACACTCACCACCACTTCATCCAACTCACTCCAAAATTTTTCTTTCTCATCCATCGCACACCAAACTTGTGGAGCATATGCACTAACAACATTCATCATTACACCATAAATTTCACGCTTCATAAACATCACTCTATCGACACTCCCTTCACCTCCAAATCATTCTTGGCATATTGTTCCTTTAGGATAACCCCTACCCCATTTCTCCTGCCATCCACACCATGATAGAACAATTTGAACCCACCTCCTATACACCTGGCCTTACTTCCCTTCCATCTGCGATCCCACTGGTACCTTATCTTTTAACTGTGCTCAATTCATTGTTTTCAGCCGTCCACTGTCTCCCTTCTTTAAGTTTATTTCACTTCTTGTGTAACCACTTTTGAGTTCTCAGCCAGTAGTTTTCCAGAGCTGAACTACTGCATTCTAATTGTTTTGCTTAACTTTGTGTGTTTGGGGAGGGGGGGGCGCATGGGGGTAACCATGGCTAATTACACAGAGTCTGTTGCTTGCTTCTGGGGTAACTGCTCCACCTTTTTATGCTTTATAATTCAGTCTCCCCAAACTCTCTCATCATTCCTTCCTTCCTCCTCTCTCTGTCTCTAGCAGGGTGCAATGGAGTTACAGAGTAAGTGAGAAAAGAGAATTGAATGTTTGAAATGTATATTATACTTACCTTACCAATTGATTTGTGTTTAGCTAACTAGTGCTTTGTAGTAGCCATTGTTGTTAAATTTCTACCTGTACTTGGACTTTCTAAGTATGACTTGCAACCATTGTTTGTACTTTAGTTGATTTGTGTCAGCAATTGTAATGGTGCCCAATATTTGTTATTGTAATTCCAATGTTTCATAAGGACTGAATGTTTATTTTATTAACATAACTCTGTACGACTGGTGTTAAATAAGCTAGAAAGGTTAGCTAAACTGTAGAGCTCTCATAGCACTATTAAGTCTGTTCACTATCAAAAAAAGTTTATTGGAAAAGTTAAAGTAAGTGCTTGTTAAAACGTTTGTTCTATTTAAAATGCTTGTGAGGTTTGGAGCTATTTTTGCAAGTATATCTTGCCTTATCCTTAATTGTTTAGTGTTCCTTTGTTGTTCTGGTGCTAAAAAGCTGCTCTTTGAAAGATGAATGCCCTTAATTTGTAAGGGTGTTAACAAAATAGTACTGTTTGTTTCCTTCTATAGATGTGTAGTTTAAGGTGGTAAGCCAAGTGGCCCCATCACATTGACTGTATTAACAGAACTTAATTTCTATATTTATTAAGAAACCACTTACAGTCTCAGTGCATTTACTGGTGGCAGTGTTTCATTGCATATAGTAGTTCATCCTGTAGTAATTTAATTGGATTTCTACCGAATCCTGAATACATTTCTTTTTCGTCAACAGGTTCACTGGAAACCAAGTTTAGACACAGCAGGCTTCTCCAAATAGGCAGTGTGATTCAATTGAATCCAATCACCGTTTAATTAGGATAAACTGTGTACCACTTGTGGGATTTAACTATTCTTCTTAGCTTCCTGTATAGTCTCATTAGAGAGCACCTACCATTATGGAAGTTGCTCTTTCTTTTGTTATATACCTTATTAAGGTTAGGATTCCACCAGTGTGGTTTGTTTTGGGCCTAATTCTATTAGGTGCAGCAGCCTCTATATAGTCATTTACATGGTTGCAGAGGATCTCTATGAACAATTCTGCATAGATTGTTGTGAACTCTGGGTGGAAGGAGCATTAAAATTGGTTACAGTATCCCTGAATATAATGTAGTTTAACTCCTTTATGGTTTGCAGGGCTTACCAACTTGATTTTTATTTCCGTCGAGGAATCATTGTGCCTATAAATATGAGGCAGTGTGTGTTTCACAGTCTGTATATATATATATAAAAAGTCTTTCAGCTTTTCCTGGTTAGGGGTCACCACAGTGGATCAACCATCCACTATTGATTGACAGTAGAGTTTTTACAGTGTTGAGTTGTCAGCCCAGCACCCAACCTTCACAGAAGGCACACACACACACCTACCTGCATGTATTTAAAGCTCACTTGACTGCAGGGAGGACATGCAGACTCCTCACAGAAGGCACTCCAGTCAAGAATCAAACCGGAGAACCTCTTACTGTGAGGTGACAATGCTAACTGCTGCACCACACGCGGCTGTTTCACAGTCTGCAGATGGGTAGGTAAACGTCCTGACTATGAAGACATTTGGAAATTACACATCACATCCATGGTTTGACCTGTATTTGGGTGGACTGTTGTTGGTCATAGACTGGATTATACAGAGGTCCTTGAGTGGTCTCTGGGGTTTGGAACTACACTAGGTTAGAGTGTGCTAAGATCTGATAGTTGTGCTGGTTAATGTGGAGATTAGCTGCTCTAAACTTGTCTCCACTCAATGGTCTTGTTTTAGCCACACTAAATTACAGATTTTAGTTGTAAGGGATATTTTATAGATAAAATACACACTCTGGGCCTCTGTATCTGTACAGACCACTGCTAGTTACTTGATGTTCTAACACCAGGAAAGACTACTTGCCAGTGTAATGCTGCAACAAAATGTAAACTACCTTGACAAGGCAATTTCCAGTACTAGGGACATTTAGAATGATTTAAAGGCAAAATCAACAAATAAAGCAGAAAGAAAGTATTAACACTGTTGCCATAGCAGGCCTTAGGCATAGGCCAAGTAGGCAGCTGCCTAGGGTGCCGCTCAAGCAGGGGCACTTTTCCAGTAATCTGGATGATATACATAGACCGGGGTGGGGGCACCAGATTGTGTGGAGGGCACCATGGAGTCCTTTTGCCTAGGGCACCAGTTGACCAAAGGCCAGTCCCAACTGTTGCACTCTAAACAGTTAATTGAAGTATGAAACAGTAAGGTGAATCTATTATCTGAGAAGGATGGAGCAGGATTAACTCAGGATCCCTCAGAGTGTGGCTAGGATACCAAGCAGATGGGAGATGTGTTCCTGTTCTTTTCCCCAGTTTGCAGTAAGGAAGGTTTACTGAAGTGCAATACTGGTTTGCTGGGTGGGGACTTAGTATTATGGATATATGGAAAACAGTGGGTGGGAAAGAACTTAAATAGGTTACACAAAAAACGATAGCAATGAAAGAGAGGATGGAGGTACTTTGAAAGTCAGATTACCATAAGGGGTGGAAGCAAAAAACACAGTCTTTTAAAATCATAGCACGAAAAAAGTGGGAGCATTTGAGAAAAATTCAAACTGGAGCTCAATCTGGCAGCAGATCACAGTCCTGCTACAACTGTGAAAGAAGGTACGATATTGGTAGTTTGCATTGTTGCCTCACAGAAAGAGGTTCTCCAGTTTGATTCTTGGCTGGAGTGCCTTCTGTGCAGAGCCTGCATGTCCTCCCTGCATTCATGTGGGTTTCCTCCAGCATTACAATGAAATGCATCTGGAGCATTTCCTCCCTGGGCCTGCACTGAAAATGGTCTCATTCCAAGTCGGACTTTCCTGGTAAATAAATAATAAATATCATCCAGTCTGGGTTTAAAATACAGAAAAGCTAGCTTTTGCAAGTAATTCTACTTATGGAAATAGAAGTGCAGTATAATGTTTATTTATTTTATTTTACATTTGTTTACCAGGATAATCCAACTGGACCAGGTCAATTTACAACGGAGGCCCAGTGAGAAAAGCTCCACAAACAGATTAGTAGAGAACCAAAAATTACAAGACAGTCTTAGTCAGATAATACAATATAGACAAATACATAACAACAACAAGTGAAATTGTTGACAATATGTTTAACATGAAAAAATCAAAAACTTGAGGTATACTTTCATAGTTCTAATACTGTAGTATGATTACAGTATGTGATTTAGGATGGAAGGTGTCTGATAGAGAGAGCTGTGAGATTTATGTATAAACAATGTTAGAATCTTACGGTAATTCACAGTTTTCACACAATTACAAACGAAGCTATAAAACTAAGATCCTAGAACAAACTGAAAAATGCAAACAGATAAATGGGCAAAAAGCAGAGAAGTCCAAAAATATATCACCACACAGGTCACTATAAGTGCAACCTAAAAGATTTAAACATAATTTAAATGAAAAATCATTTTTCTTTCCTTTTGATAAAAAAGCTTGCATGTCACACCTCTGAGTCTTGAACAAGTCCTTACAACCTCCACCACAGCCCATAGTGTAATGAATCTCCCTGACCATTTATCTAACTCTGTCATGACTTTCATTTTTAAATCCATTTTTTTGTCTTATCTTATCAGAAATACTTTCAGACCCAGAGACAAGACGCATCTCTTCCACTGGGAGTCAGTCATTTTGATTCAGTAGCGTCAAAGTTCATATATTCAGGGGAAATGTAGCTTTAGCATTAACAGGTAGCCAGATGGCTTTTTGGATAGTTTGTGCTGCTGTGTAGAGCTTGATATGTGAAAGAACACAAGGATTTTATTTTTGGTACTTTGTAGTATAGAGGCACTGCAAGTTAAAAACATGACAGTAATATATAATACAGACTGTATTCTAGGATTAAAACATTAACTGTGACTACTTTATTGCTTCTTTTTATGAGCAGATGTGACACCTTACCAGAAACCTTGCTCTGGTTTCGAATTTATAATAGGTCTGTGTAAAAATGGAAGGTTAGGTTTGGTCAAGATTAACACCCGAATATTTTTTGATGAGTGCCACTCATTGTAGTAATGGGTCCTTGGTAGTCAGTGAAGAGGCTGTAGCTGTGTTTGTTATGTACCAAAGGCCACAGCACTAGACTTTAGGTACTGTTTGCTAGTTTGCTGCTGGTACTCTAGTTCCAAATTGTGGTTTAATCTTTTTTTGAAGTTCTCTGTTTAATATTCAGCTTGATTTATATTTCCCAATATCATCTTAAGTGAGGCAGAAAATATGTGGAAGGATCCATGACATCCTATGCATGAGTACATAGAAAACCAGTGCTCCAAGCAGACCTCCTGAGGGATGCCTTCAGTGTGAGTACCAGTCACGTCACACATTGCCTCTCATCATTCTGAAGGTTTAATTTTGAAGTAAAGCATAATTTGATAACTTCTGCAGAGAAACTGCAGTCACAAAACATTGTAAAAGTAAAGTGTGACGCTATGTGCTATATTTGAGCCAAACTCCATTTTGCTGGAGGGAATATTGTATTTTTGCATATTCTCAATTGTTTGGTTATATTCTCTTCTAACATCTGGCAAGGGGTATACATTTGCTTAAGGCCTGTACTTGTTGGATTTATTGGGTAGGAGAACTTTTGAAAGAGGGATAATTATATCATGCTTGAAACTATAGGGTTAATCTTTGTACGAGTGCAGTGTCTGCATATTATGAAACTACTCATCTGAAAAAGCTTAGAATATAGTATATGGATAGGTGAGCTGTACTTAAACTCAGTCTTGTCAAAGATTCCTTTGAATAACTTGTCATCAATGCAGATGATTGCAAATTAGGAGCTGTCATTGAATCTCGCACTGACACAAATGTTTTCCAGGATGGGCTGACACAGACAAACAGTTGGTGTCAGAGCCAACTAAATGCCAAGAAATGCATAATAGTATCCTTTGGGAAGTCATCCATCCCTGGTAACTATCATATTGACAACACACCCCTTAGAGTTGACCCAGTAGTCAGGGACTTAGGGACACACATAGATAGTAATCTAGCATTTGACCATCACGTGTCTACAGTGGTGATGAAATCATTCTATGTTGCACAACTTATAAACCAAAGGTATGGCATCTAACTCCAAGGAAGTTATTGCTCCACTGTATTCAACATTCATCAGACCTTTCATTGAGTGCAATGTCCCCTTTGGTATGTACCTAACCAAGCATATCCAACAACTGGAACGTCCACAGAGGTTCCTCACTAGAAGAATACAGGGCATAAGTAAAATGTCCTACACAGATGGCCTCAAGGCCCTATCCCTGTATTCTGTCTCCTACAGGCCTTTGAGGGGAGATCTGTGCCTGCCATACAGGGCATTGTCAGACCCCACTCTAATGGACCTCTTGTATATCCATAAAACAAAGCACCAGAACTACCCATTCTAAAGACTTAAACCTTGCCTGTGATATAAATAGGACCTGCTGGAGAGATAGGTATGTACCCCACAGACTACCCTGTCAATGGAACAGGCTCCCCATCCATGTGAAGCAAAGTTCCTCCCTAACCCAATTCAAGTGCAATTTGGACAATTGGATGGGAAACCAGGAATTCATCCCTGGTTTGGCACCTATGTCTCTGATGCAAACAGGGAACCTGTAAATGGTTCATCTCCCAGGTCCATACTTACACTTATCAATGGTATCAGAACTTGTCAGAGATTTGGGATGCATGACTAGTCTTAAAAAGGCCCTTGTGGTTGTTATCCTAGTAAACACCTGAACCTATGAACCTATAAATTTGGTGGTTGGTGAGTTACAATGATGGGCCTGATAGGGAAAGAATAAAGTAGGACTACAACATCTTTGGACCTTGAGGACATACCACAAAGGGTAAGTTGTACAAGGTAGAAGGATATTCTAACTACCGCACAGATGTGGTGGTCAAAGAAAAGTCTGCTACCAGCATCCATACCCAAGTTCCTGATGAGTGTGTCAAATCTAAGTTGAGTGTTATCTCATGGTAAGTAGAAGTGATGCAAGATTTAGCAAAGAAAAATGATGCCGTATTTCTTGGTGCTGAGAGTAAGCCTATGATTAATACAACAACCATTTGTTTGTTCAGTCTTTGCTGGACAATTTGATTATCAGAATGTGTTTTGATAAATGCCTCGGTTTGCAACAGAAACTCGGTTAGTCATAGTCACTTGATATCAGCTTACAAGTTAAGTAAATATATAACAAAAAATAGGAAGTGCAGAACAGAGCCTTGCAAGACACCACTGGTGACATTTTTCTAACACTGAGTTATTTCAGACAGTCAAGTATCCATCCCATGAACTATGCATGTGCTAATACTGAATTGGGAGAGTTTGCTAATAATCCCAGCATGGGAGATGGTGTCAAATACTTTGGAAAGGCACAGATTTGCAGTGTTTACTGTGTGCCCCTTATCCATGGCCTCAGTAACCCTTTCAGTATTCTAATTTTATTCTGTATATTTTTGTACCACTTCATGGGGTGGCAAAAGCCACATCACTATGGCTAGGCTTACAAATGCCCTAGGGCAGATAGCCTAGTACTATACTATGAAACTATGAAACTAAAGAACTCATCAAGGCTGAGCAGCTTGATCTGCTTTTTACCAAACTGAACTAGTATGTATCCAGGGATATAAGGTGACCTGTATCACTGCTTATTAGTTCAGCAATAATATGAATAATATGTTGGGTGACATTGCAAATAGCAGTGGTGATACTAATAGGCCTGTAATTCTAAGAGTTCATAGAGGGGATCACGTTTATGCAAGGGCATCAAAACTGCCACTCTCCTCACCTTAGAGACATAACCAGTGAAGAGACTCAGGTTAAGTGTTGATGGAAGGATTTGAATAGGTGCAACTTTACACTTCTTAGTGGACATCTAGGGATATTGTCAGGACCCATGGAAGCAGTATTTTTAATTTTGGAAATTGCAAGTGGTCCAACTTGTACAGTTATGATACCTACTGGTAGCAGACATACATGGCAAATGACTATGGGCTACAGACACACTGCTTGCCAGAGCAAAATATGTATCTGTATTAGCCTTCATAGGGCATGAGTGAAAACATGTAGTCCCACATGGAATGGTACCACAGGCCTTCATATCAGCCACCAGGAGTGGGGAGAGGACAGAAAATGGAAAATACAGCTCATGACTCCCTGAATGATGACCACACTTGTGATGGTGAGTGAATGAAATGGATAACAGTGACAGGGGTTAGATAGTTGGCAATCTTGGGGAAACATTTTTTATGCACTGTTTTTCTTAAGTAGCAGTTCTGAGAAGAATGATTCTTACTAATCATATTTATTTACATTTATTGAGTGGAATGATTCTTACTAATCATATTTACATTTATTGGGTGGGAAATGTGTATCTGTGAACATCCATTTTCAATGGAGCAGTGGAGTGCCTGAGACAAAAGCTCCAAGACTGCAAGAGCAGAACTAGTTATGCATAAAATGTTGTTTAAGTTTAGTGTTAAAGGAATTTAGACTTTCAATTTGTCTTAATGAGAGTAGGAGAGTTCCACTTCCTACATACAGTGAGTGAAACTCTCTACACTAACTGGTTATTTTTAGATTTAAGTGTCATAAGTAGAAGTTTGTCCCCAGAATGAAGATTGCTCTTAGGGATGTATGAGTGAGCGATTCAATGCTTGGGCATTGTTTTGGTTTTTGAGTAACTTATGGATTATCAATAGTTGTATATTAAGTTTATGTGAGAGTTCCAGCCAGTGAAAGTCTTCTGAGTGCTCAGCAGTGGTGTGCCCTATGGTGGAGATTAGTGTCAAATGTCACAACTTTATTATAGCATTATTGGAGTTTGTGGGTTACTGTGGAGCTTAAGCTTTATGATAGCATTATTAGAGTTTGAGAGTCATTCCAAGAATCATGCACCAAGAAAAACAGTCAGTTGCCATCTAACTTCATAGGAAAAATGTGGAATAGTAAGGACTGACGGTCACTACTACTTCTTAGAGAGAAAGAAAGGTGAAAATAAAGATAGGAGAGGAGAACGATTGCTTTTGCTAAGTGTATACTATGAAGTGGTAGATTATCATAAGTAAAAAGAGAGGGTTGTACAAATGTTTGGCATAGCTGGGAGAACAAAATATTAAAATGGGTTTACAGTAGAAGCATACCAGGTTCATCCATCCACAAATTACTCCACTGAAATATAGATATTATTAGGCATTACAAATTTAACCTACATTTATTCCATGACAGTGGTTAATTTGCTGCTATTTCTAAGGGTTGCATATTGGTACCTGGAATTCTATCTTCTTTATTTTATTTTTTTTTCTCTTTATCTCAGGTTGAGCAGTGCTGGTAGCCAGTTGCCTAGAATCTTTTCCAAAGACTTCATGAAAGATGAGCTTGAAGCATGTGTGCTGAGAAGAGATTTTTTGGGTTTCCAAGTATAAATGTTGCACATAGAAACACGGAAGTACTTGTTTCACTTTGCACTTGTTTTACTCTTCTGTATTTCATAGCTTACTTTGTCAAATTTTACAGCTTTTTACAGTACGTTTGGTTAAAGTTGTTAACCTTGTATTTTAAACAGTTGTCTATTTTGTGCATCAGACTGTGCCTCCCTCTAGTTTGTGTTCTTAGTGTGATTTTTTACGACTTGACATTAAGTTTCACTCTGTCTGACTAAAAGTGCCTTTTGTTATGAATTTACAGTTGGCTGGCTGTTTGTGTGATTAATGAACCTCTATTTTTTGTTACACTGAGTGTTCTTTGTTAATTTGTTAGCTATCATACCTTTTTACTCTCTTGGCAGTTTTTTTTTCTTCTAGTAATAGACCCTCTGTTTTGTTGCACTGAGTGTTCTGCTTTGTTAATTTTATTAGATGATGTTTGTCTTTTCGGCTTTTCCCGGTTAGTGGTCGCCACAGTGAAACTCCGGTCCGCTAATGATTGGCAGCAGATTTTTTATGGTGCCGAGTTGCCAGCCCGATGCCCAACCTTCAACGAAGGCACGCCCATTCATGCTGTCTTTCGAACGTGGGGAGGACATGCAGACTCCACAGAGAAGGCACTCCAGCTGAGAATCGAACAGGAGAACCTCTTGCTGTGAGGTAATAATGCTACCGCTGCACCATCGTGGCTAATTTTATTAAATAATATTCCCTTTTTTTACTACAAGATTGTTCTATCTGTGCCCATTCACTTTCTTTTCCACACTTTACAATTTTACATTAAATTGCAGTTTCAGTTGTCTTCCTGGTCAATGTGTAAACTTGTTGAGGGCAGCCATGGGGAGAAAATTTACTATTTATGAAAGGTGAACATTATTAGCTGGAGTTCTAGCTCCTAAGTTTAACAGTGCTTCTAGCCTGGCATTTTTTTTTTCAGGGACTTGAAAGCTAAACTGAAAGCACATGTGATGAGAAGAGATTTTCTGTCATTTTCAAACTTGAAAAAAAAAAAAAAAAAGTACTTGTTTCACTTCGCACGCATTGTCAGTTTAATGTTTTCTGTATTTTTATAGCTCATTTTGTCAAATTTTACAACTTTTTACACTTTGGTTGAAGTTGTTAGATTTGTGTTTCAAACGGTCACCTGGCTCTTTCTGTATCAGATTGCACATACTTCTCCAAGTGATTTTACACTTTTTTTAATTGCCAAAAAGGTGGTAAAATCACCCTAAATGCACAACTTGTAACTTGTGAAAACAGGGTGAGGAGAGTCCACAAATGCCAGGCTGTAGTCAAACACTTTATTCACAACACCAATTCATTATATGTGTTTTCGTCCACATACACAGCAGACTTCTTCAGATGAATGGAAGTACAAGTAAAAATCCATTTTAAATACCCCATCAATATGTGAAGCCGCCAATCATGAACATTGTTCAATTTAAAACAACATTCAAACCAATAAAATACATTTAATATAAAAGTATTTTGAGGTGTTTTAAATACCCGAAATAGTAAAACGTACTAAAATGTACACAAATCATTTTATAAAAAAAAAAAAAAAAATACTCAACTCATTTTGTAAACAACTACCTAGGACCACTTACTTATAAAAGCCAATAATTACAAAGTTTTTTTAAAAAAAATATTTTTATAAATGGGAGTTGATCAATACCACCATCTACTGGCCAATCATATAATTTTGCAATTCAGAGTAAAGAACAATGTATATGTTAAAATACATTCATATATATAGGTGTAATAATAATAATGCATTTAAATTGAAATAAATAACTTTGGTGTACCCTAAAAAAGTATAGTAACAATCAGGTAAAGGGATAAACATATTATAACTTGGCTGCTCTAAGCTTGAGCAAAGGGGCAATCGAAATATTCTAATTTAAATCAGGATGTTTCCCTGCCAGAACAGTTCTCTGTTTATCAAAGTACAAAAAAAAATTAAATTTGGTGACCATACCACATTACCAGCAAGTCCAATGGATATTAATCTAAAAATCATTGTGGGGAATGGGGAATGTGTAGGGAACACAAATCATGTACACACCAAGAGGAAGTGGGAGACAGGACATCAGGAGAAGGATAACGGCAAAGGGGAATAACAAACTTATAGGAAGGAAAAGGATGGTTAGAGGGGGAGGTGTATGTGTATTTGTTCTGGGTTCCTATTAATTTGACGAAGCTTTAGCTTGCCGAACTACATAAGATCAACAGCTAAAGATCGAAAGAGCCAAACCGCGAACAGCCAGGTAAGCACATTTTTTCTCAGGGAAAGAATTTGCTTGGCCGTTAACGGGAATTTTCCCTTTCCCTGATGTGGAGTGATCTCAGAGTTAGAATATTAAGTTAGGGGGTGTGGGGGGCAAAGCCCCGCACTTAATTCAGGTTGAAGGGTGTTTGTTTGGTGTAACGGCCAAGCAAATTCTTTCCATGGGAAAAAAATTGCTTAGCTGATCGTTCGCAGTTTGGACATTTTGATCTTTAGCTGCCGACCATCTGTAGTTTGGCAAGCTAAAGTTTCATCAAATTAATAGGCACTCTTTGTTTTGTGGGAATAAGCCCCCTATTTCTTTTATATAGAGAAGAAGGACTAGTGAGTTGTTGGTAAATGGCAGAGGACATTTGAATCAGGAAGAAACAAAAAACTCAGGGAACACCATATAACCTAGGCACTAGGAGGTGCAATGCAATGGACAGGGTGTGGGCATACATGCAATACACAGGCACACAGCGGGGGGGGGGGGCTTGGGATGCAACTAACAAGGACAAGCAACAGAGGAGTGCAACCCGTACATGGGCCATCATGCCAAAAATGGGTAAAAATAATGTAACAATGAAAAAAACAGTATTGCTACAGTGTTGTAAACTGTTTGTGTGAGCACCTCATTTGGGGGGGATCAGGAATGATTGATGGCATGGTATGTAGAGCAATACCTTTTAAAATGGAATACCATGGCATAACCAAACAAATGTGGAACTGCAGGCATGACATAGGTTAGCAGCTCTAACCATGTACAGTTGTTCAATTTTATCTTAGATTCACAGGTGTTTACTAGGCTAACAACCACAAGGGCATTTTAAAGCCTAGCCATGCATCCAAAATCTCAGACAAATTCTGCTACCTTTGAAAAGTCTAAGCAGGGCTTGGGAGATGAAGCATTTACAAGCAGAATCCTGGGAGACGAACCATTTTACAGGTTGCGTGTGTCCATTAGAGACAAATGTCAAGCCAGGGATGAATTTCATGTTCCTATACAATTGTCCAAGTTAAACTTGAATTGGGTTAGTGAGGAACTCTACTTCACATGGATGGGGAGCCTGTTCCAGAGACCGGGTAGTCTCTGGGATACATACCTGTCTCTCTAGCATGTTCTATTTATACCAGAGGCAAGAGTTTAAGTCTTTAGAACAAGTAATTATAGTGCTGTTTGTTTTGCTGATATGCAGGAGGCCCATTAGAGTGGGGTCTGACAATGCCCTGTATGCCAGGCATAGATCTCCCTCAAGGGCCTTGCATTGGTCTGCATAGGACATTTTGCTTACGCCTTGTATTTTTTTAGTGAGGAACCTCTGTGGATGTTCCATTTGTTGCATATTCTTGGTTACGTACATAAAAGGAGGCATTATACTGAATGATAGGTCTGATAAATGATGAATACAGTGGAACAATGACTTCCTTGGTCCTGGATGCCATACCTTTGTTTATTGGTTGCACACATAGAATGATTTTCTCATTACTGTGGACATGTGATGGTCAAAATCTAGATTACTTTGTGTGTGTGTCTCCAAGTTCCTAACTACTGGTTCAACTCTATGGGGGTGTGTTGTCAATATGATAGTTACCAGGGATGGATGACTTCCCAAGGGATACAAGTATGCATTTATTGGCATTTAGTTTTATTACATGGCTCTGACACAAGTTGTTTGTACATGTCAGCCCTTTTTTGTCAGTGTGGGATTCAATAACCGCTCCTAATGTGCAATCATCTGCAAATTTAGTCAGCCAGAGACCACTGACATTGGCCTTGACTTCAAACAAGTAAATGCCAAAAAGTAGTGGTCCAAGGACTGGTCCGTGAGGGACTCTACTTGCAGCTGGCCTCTTTGTAGAGGTGGGCTTCCCAATTTTAACTTCCTGGGTCCTGTCTGTGAGCCAGTTGGCTATCCACAAGGTGACATATGGGTTTGTACCTAACCTCCTGAGTTTAACAATGCCCAAGTGGGTTATTGTGTCAAATGCCTTGGCCAGGTCAAGGTAGGCAGTGTGAAACATTTGCCCTCATCCATTGCTTTGGTGACCTTTCTTCTCAAAGAAGTCCACCAGGTTGTGTAGGTATGACCCATCCTTGATGAAATGAAACTGTGTTGGGTCCAGTGTCTGGAAATTTACTATATCATTATTGATCAATTCCATGATAATTATTTCCATGGCTTTGCATATATGACTAGTGAGACTTATGGGTCTGTAGATGGCCCTCCTTTGTGCAGAGGGATGACTGTTGCTGTTCCACATTCATGAAGCCTGTTTGCAGGCTACAGGCAAATATCAATTCCAGATGGCCTGGTAGGTCAAGTTTCATGCTATTTAGAAGGCATCCTGGAATATTGTCTGGGCCCACTGATGCAGTGTTCTTTCTCTTAGAGACAGCATTAAGGACCTGTTCCCTAGTGATAGCAGGGGGAGTTATATTTGATGGTATTTCCTGAGGGAAGGTTGAGGTGGAGAGAGAAGTAAAGCTGAAGCTGAATTTGTCGGCCAGTAGTTTTGCTATATCTTCTAGCTCAGTATAGGTGGCTCCATTTACAATGAGCTCTGCACACAATCATTTATTGCATTTGAGGCTGCAGATATAGCCAAATAATGCCTTGTGGATGTCTTTGGCCTAGGTGACCAAATT